>NC_135538.1:127361010-127661010 GCF_045843805.1 Urocitellus parryii | reverse complement strand
TATGTGTGATTTCTTATTTGCAAAACCTCGAAGAGAACACAATTGTGCAAGCGGATCTTTGTTGTTGAAGTTGTTTAATGTGTTCACGTCCTTCATTCCCAAAATCCCGCGTTAAACTCGCTGAGTTTCACTTTCCTCGTCTGTACAAAAATTTGATAACAGAAGTTTCATTTTTTAGTAAATACATAGACATTTTTTAAAAGTGTATCTAGCTCATAATAAGCTCTCAAAAAGTGTATCTGGCTCATAATAAGCTCTCAGTAAAGTTTACTATCACTATTTGTGCCACATAGTCTTCACTGACAACTTTTTTTGTGTCAAGTGTTCAGTCTTTTAAGTGTACTATGAGATATCTCATTCTACAGACAAGCAATTAACTTAAGTCAAATTAAGTAACATTCACAATAAAACAGAGAGAATTTTTCCCCTAAATTAATATATGGAACATGGGATATTTATATTTCAGTCCATCCACAATTTCAAGTTTAGGACATTTTCCACTTTTTCAGATGGCCCTATCTTGAAATCTGATAAATTGTTTCTCGGTTTCCAATCATCTCACCTCATCTCCTCCCCATTACCTCATCTGTATTTAATCTGTTCTCGAGCTCTAGACCTGTAGAGGGCATTCAGGTATCATGATTAGGGACATGGATTCTAAGAACCTTGGCAGGCAAGGAAGTGTAGGGCCAGAGCTCATCAGCTTTCTGTGTTTGTCATTGCTGCTGGAGGGGTCTTCATGAACTGGATCCAGTTCAGGCCTCTTATATCTGTGTGTCACCTTCTAGTTACAAGCTTACAGATGTTGTTTGGGACATTGTGAACTCAGTGAAATGTTGTCTCCCACCAGTAAGTGGTGGTTAAGGTATAAAAGGAAAGCCCACTGTGTTGTACGTTTATTTAATGAAGGACAAAATCCTGAAATTTTTGATTCAATAATTATTACATATTCAGTGAACATGTAATAATGTAGCATGTATTTTTATGTACCCTATCATGAAAGTAACTTTTCATAAATGGCACATAAATTTGAAAGAGAATTAATTTATTTACAAAACCCCTAAGCAGCATGTGCCTTCTTAGCGCAGCAGGCAGCGCGTCAGTCTCATAATCTGAAGGTCCTGAGTTCGAACCTCAGAGAAGGCAGTATGTTTTCCTTTCCAGGTTCAGAACGCTTTCTGTCACTTCTGCGTATTTAAAGTTGATACAAAACACTCGGCGCAGAGGAAAATAGTTCAACCCACTCAACCTAGAACACAAAACCCAGATTTCAGTACAACTGAGGAGGCTGCAGTCCTTCAAGGACTTGACTTCTTTGAAAGACGGTTTTTTGTTTGTTTTTCCCTGCAGTACTGGGAATTGAACCCAGGAGCGTTCTACCACTGAGCTATATCCCCAACCCTTTTTACTTTAATTTTTTGTTTTAAGACAGGGGCCTTGCTAAACTTGTTAGACTGGGCTCAAAATTGCTATCTCGAAATTGCTAATTATCCTGAGCATCGAGGATAAAGGGGGCCTGGCCAAGACACTTTTTAAATACACTGACTGCGATGCATTATATAATGTCATAATCTCCATCTAATATTATAAACCTGTATTAGTTACCTATTTGTACTAGAAAATTACTACGAATCCAGTAACTCAAAATAACACAAATATATTGTTTTACACTTCTGGACGTTAGAAGTATGAAAATGAGTTATATGGACCTAAAATCAAGTGTGGCAGAGCTGCCTTCCTCTGAAGTTTCTAGGGGAAAAGTCCATTCCTTGCCCTTTTTTCAGCTTCTATAGGTTGCCACATGCTCTTGGAGGCATCAACTGACCTCTACTTCTGTTTTATCTGCCTCTGGGGAATCTCATGCAGCCTGGTTATGACAGGGCATTGCAAAGTCAGATATCTCCCACCAGGTGGCGCAGTTCGAGCCAACAGACTGAAGACCCTCCTTACAAGGTATTTGGCCTGTTCCAATGAGAGAATAAATGGGACAGGGACAAGAGATAAACCTATACCACTGTTTAGAGTGGTAGGAGTTAGGAGAGCTGTATTTCAAATGCAGCTTCCTCAAGAATAAAATCCCCTAGAAAACTGTCCATGAAGTCATAATTGCCCTATAGGTGAAGGTAATAAACTCTTGGAAATATGATCCTGCTTCTGTTCAGGACCATTGATACGTTCCCACTCTAGGACAGAAATTCCTATGCACAATGTGGATGCAAAATGACCACCATTGCAGTCTTGGAGAAACACTTCTGCTGTTCAACTGGATTCTACTCAGACCAAAGCAGCTTCTTTACAGTTTCTTTAGAAGAAAATTGGCATTATCACAGCATACAATGGACTTTATATGTCACAGGAAGGGAGGGATGATGATAGAGTGCTGGAATGGATGATTCAAGCAACAATTACAAAAAGTTCATCAGGAAAGATAATTTGAGTAGTACCTCTACTTAACTAGAGTCATTTGTGCCTTAAATACTACAGTGCAGCAGATGAAAAAAAAAAAAAAACAGCTCTACAACATGTGCTGAGCAATACTGAGCTGAGAGATGGAGGATGGGGTAGTCAATTTAGTAATATGGGATGAATCGCAACCTCATAATATCCAACTATTCTTTTTTTACTGCTGGAATGTACTCCCTAGGAATGGTTTGTGATGGACACTGAGGTGTTAACTCTCACAAGGACCCCCATCTTCTAACATGGAGAGATTATTACATTTAGGTTGTGAAAGTCACTGATACCAAGATGAAATTTTTAATGTCAGACAAAATTAGGACCTGGAAATAATGAAGGGGAAAGTTCACAGCTGCTTGTGTGAGTTAAGTACTATTTCAAGGACTTCCTAAAAATCCCAAAAGAAATTCCTTCACATTCTACATGCCTTGCATGACTCCCACATATGCAAGTATTTCTGAAACAAAGTTAAACTTTAACACTGTCACATAAAGTATTCTGGACAGAACACATGCCCAGAAATAACACCTCAGCCAATAACTGACTCTGATTCCTGCCTAAGTCTCCAACACCAATAAACTTTGTATCTAAGTAGTAGAGAAGAACTACTACTTTTATTATTACCAGCCAGCAAACTTAGTTGGCCTAGTCTCATTTATACTAACCAATTTGTACTTTTTACAGCTCTGACTCAGAGCCCCCAGACTCCCTCTTAGTTACTTCTTTTAGCTGACTTTAAATATTACTAGTTCTAGCCAGATATGGTGATGCACACCTATAATCCTAGCAATTTGAATGCCTGGGACAGGAAGATTATAAATTCAAGGACAACACAAGCAACTTAGTCAGACCCTGGATATAGGGATGTAGAAATATAGCTTAGTGGTGGAGTGTCCCTGGTCACATAGCCAAGCTTATATTACTGTCTTACTAGCTTTGCTATAGAAAACACTTCTAGCATATGGAGTGCTAGGTTACTCTTCAGGGGCTTGAAAGCCATTTTTGTCAAAACCACCTAATCTTCTTTTGGTCCTGTGAAAATTTCTGATGAATAATCTTTTGATGTCAGGAGACAGAAAACTCCACCCTCAGTTCTTGCACATATGTCTCATGAAGATTCACAAAGTTCAATAACTCAGACCACTATTTCACCATCTTTCCAAATCATCCCACTTTTTTATCTCACACACAAATACCTCCAAACCATGCAGATTTGAGACTTCAGTCTCCCATCTCCATGATTGTCTCCGTTGTGAATGAGCTCTCTTGCAAAACTAGTCTCAGTGATTGGCATACTATGTGGCAGGCAAGATGGAACTGGCTCAGTAATATATACGTTAGCAATTCCTTGCTTACATGGGATAGTTATCAGTGGTATACCAAAATACACCCTCAACTCATTTTCTGACCTCTTTAGTTGACATAAACCAGACACTTGGAGTTTCTGATTAAGTACCTTCCTCCAGGGATCCTGAGTCTGGTTTGCCTAGTGACTGATGCAATGTTGTCTCAAAATCACAAGGACAGTTTTAGGCATGGCTCAGTGGTAGAGTGCTTGTATAGATGTGTGAAGTCCTAGGGTTTGATCCTTAGCATGGGTGGAGGTAGGTGGGGGGGGGAGAGATTTGTGAGCAGACCACACCCATACAGGCTGCTCATGGACCCCGGTTCCAGCTTCAAATTGGGAATAGGCAGTACTCAGTCCTACCAGATTTGATGTGCTTTATCTGCTATTTCAACAGATAAGCAAGCATGGGGAAGAAAAGGCTTTGGGGAAAGGCAGACATGCTGCACCTTATTTGACCCTTGCACAGTTGCAAAAAGGCATGCTTTAGAGCTGGAACATTTTCTTACACTGAGGTATGGAACCCTCATAGCCTTATGGTTGGCTTATCACTTTGTTTGAGAGAATCCCGTACTGGTCTTAATGTGTGCTTCTTTATTCTGCTTAAGTATATACTTGGCCTACATCACTACTGTACCTGTTGTGGGCTGGAAAAAAAGCTGGGTTCTTTACCTAATACACAAGAGGGGTGTAAAAGGGCCACTTCCCTTTATTAGCTGCAGGGCAAAACCTGCTGGCCACAGGGCACCTACATATACTATTGAAGCTGATCTTCTTGTATCTTTTCTTTGTGAGTAAAGTGTTATTCCATCCAGTACCTGTGTGAGTCATGTCTTTCTTGGAGATCCCAGTACCTGCAAACTGTAATGGTGTGAACTGATTAATATAATCAATACGTCATAGATGTAGGTTATAGGTATAAGGCAAGATAAAATAGATAATCAATAAGCAATAGACATAGGATTTAAACCATAGGACAAGTCAGTGTGTCAGTATAGTTATAAATAAATATAAGCAAGAAGGTTAATATAGATATAGACAAGGTTAGATTAACATGATCTTGTAGACTTGCATAGGATAAAAGACATAGGGTTTATAGATAAATTTAGTAAACTTAGTAAAATAACAGATGAGATAAACTTAGTAAACTGACAGATGAAACTGTGTGTGTAGGCCATAAGATAACTGTAGTTTTAAGTAGGCATCAAATAAGTTACTAGTACTGAGTGTGTAAAGCAATTGCTCTGGTAGAGTCTCATTAGTCACTTGCAACAATTTCCACCTTGCTTGAATTATGAGGGTAGGGTGTCACTGTAGTCATTTGAGTAAAAAGATGTGACTATAGAAACTCCATCTTAGTTTCTTTGTTACTGTCCTTGTGAAGAGAGAACTTCATGACCCATTTCTAGGAAGTAGAAACTAAAGCTGTTTTCTTATTTAAAAAAAAAAAAAATTGGTTTTCTGTACTTTGTACCCCACAAATTGTACCCTACTCAGGATGCAGAGGTGGTCGTGGTGAGCTACATTCTGGGTTTGAATGGCCTTGTGGGTCTATATGACTTTGAAGTAGATTCTCACCCCGCGACCCCTGCCCAAATTCAGGATGTAACTGTCTAGCACCTGCCTGAACCCGGGACTGTGGTCAACTGAACTGCAAAGCTAATGTTTTTTAGCTTCCGTTTATCACTTGCTTGCTGACTGTAAAAGTCCAGTCCTGCCTAAAGCCCACAGGTCCCACTTATTAATGTTGTAATTTCTATGATTGGCTAGTTAATATGACAATAAGCAAGTCACTGGTTGTGAATTTTGTGCTCATATTCTCCTTGGATGGACCAGGAAGCTGCTGTCCTCCCACAGAGCTTGAGTCTTTGTGGTGGGTGACAGTCCCTGGCCAGGTAAACAAAGCTCTCTTTTGATTTGAAATTCAGACTTATAGTGTTTTCTGGAGTGGCTCCCCATAACAAAACCATGCAATGAGTTGACATCCTGGGCCTACAGTATCTGGTGATAGGCTCTGTTACGTGTTTACTGTTATCCCCACCTAGTGGTGATAATGGTGTCACTTTCTGGGTAATGGTATTTCTCTTGTTATTTAAGTCTTCTTTAATTTTACTTTGTAGTTTTTCAATGTGCAGGTCTTTTACATACATTAAAACTTATCCTTAAATATTTCATAGTTTTGAGGATCTTATATATAGTACCTTTTTTTTTAAATTTCCAATTTCTCTTTGCTTTGAACATTATACTGAGCTTGGATTCTTAGAGTTTAATCCAAGGAATATCCTGCCTAGCCATGATGTATTATCATCTTACAAATGATAAATCATGGATTTGATATACTGATTATTTTAAGGATTTTTAAAAAATTTTTGTGAGAAACATGGGTCTTCAGTTTCTTTCTTATATGGCTTAGTCTGGAATTGATATTAGAGTGATGCTAAACTTATAAAGTAAGTTCAAATGTATGCCTTCCTCTTTTACTTTCTGAAAGAATGTGTATAAAATTGGTATTATTTATTGCTTGAATAGTTGGTAGAATTAAACTTGAAAACCATTGGGGCCTAATTTTTTCTATGTAGTCTTAAAGGACAAAATTATAATTTTGATTGAAGATTGGTCTGGTACAGTGGAGCACACTTAGATTTAATCCCTACTACAAAAAAGAAAGAAAGAAAAGAAAAGAAAAAGAAAAAGAGACTGGGCAAAGTGGCATTCACCTGTAATCTCAGCAGCTCAGGAGGCTGAGACAGGAACAGGATTACAAGGCCAGCCTCAGCAATTTAGGGAGGCCCTAAGCAACTTAGCCAGACCCTGTCCAAAATAAAAAATAAAGAAGACTGGGGTGTGGCTTATTGTTAAACATGCCTCTGGGTTCAATCCCTGATAATAATAAAAAAAAAGGAAATGAAATCTAAATTGGCTTCATTTTCTTTTCTGTTTTAAAATTAAATTTATTTTTAACTAATACTTAAAAATGTACATATTGACTTTATTTATTTATTTTTACTGTACTGGGAATCAAACCTAGAGCCTCATGTGTCATAGGCAAGGCCTAATTTGCTTTATTTTTTATTCTAGAATCAAGCAACATTTGATTTCCTAAAATAGAATAGTGTTCTAATGAGCTGAGTGGAAAAATTTGGTTTTACAGACAGAAAACAGCTTGAAGAAAGCAGAAACAGAAACCAAGAATCAGATTGCTCATTTCATAGTTTCTTTCCTTGTAAGGAAGGAACAGGAAGACATAACAATAATAAAATAATTGATTAGCTAATATCAGGTTATTTCAGGTTACTTCTTTTACATAAGGATTAATGTATCATTATCATGACCACTGAAACTGGTCTGTTTTGGAAATTTGGCTGTTATCTTTCCAATCTTAATTTCCCCAGAGGTCAAACAGCTTATTATCAGCTTGACAAAGTGAAGCTTTAGCATAAATAAACTCCATTTTGATTTTTGAGTGTTGGGGTTCCATGTAAGAACAATGACCTACTATAATTTTTACTTACCTGGCAATTCTTGGTGTTCCTTGGCTTAAGGCCAATAATTGAATCTCAGTTGTCACTTTCACATGACCTTTCTCCTTTATGTCTGTGTTATCTATGTTTAAATCTCCTGCTCTCCTTTTTTTGACTGGGGATTGTACTCAGGGGCACTTTGCTCCTGAGCTACATCCCCCTTTTTAAATTTTGAGACAGGGTCTAAATAAATTGCTGAAGTTGGCCTTAAACTTGGGATCCTCCTGCCTCAGCCTCCTGAGGCACTAGGATAACAAGCATATGCCAGCAAGCTGGCTCTTTCTCTTTACTCATAAAATCACCAGTCACTGGATGATGGTTCTCCTAAACCAGTAGTACCTTCATCAAAAATTGATTACTTCCAGGTTTGGTGCTACACACCTAAAAAATCAGCTCCCTGGGAGGCTGAGGCAGGATAATCACAAGTTCAAGGCCAGCCTGGGAAAATTAGGGAGTGCCTACCTTAAAATAAAATAAAAAGGGCTGAGGGTATAGCTTGGTGGTAGAGTACTTACCTAGCATGTACATAACCTTGGGTTTAATCCCCAGAACCTCAAAAAACAAAACAACCACAAAAAGGAAAGGAAAGAAAAATTTTGATTACTTCTGCAAAGAGTCTATTCCCAAGTACAATCACATTTACAGGTACTGGGAATTAAGACTTTCTAAGGGACACAATTCAATTCACAACATCCTTGGAAGTTTTATCCATAAATTTAGAATAATACCTCAGAGTGTTTTAAAAGGATTGAATATTTGGCCTCAAACAATTATTTAGTAAATGATAATAATGATATAAACAACAATGCAGTGAACTTTAAAGACTGCTTTATTTATTTGTTTGTTTGTTTGTTTGTTTGTTTGTTTTTGGTACTGGAGATTGAACCCAGGGGTGCTTAACCACTGAGCCACATCCCAGTCCTTTTTTATATTTTATTTAGAGACAGGGAGTTGCTAAGTGCCTTGCTAATCTGCTGAGGCTGGCTTTAAACTCATGATCCTCCTTTCCTCAAGCCTCCCAAAGTGCTGGGATTACATGCGTGCACCATTGCACCTGGCTATAGACTGCTTTTTTTATGTACCAAATCAGCATCTTCCCCTTCTTCAGGATGGATCATAATTCACAGGTTTGTTTTTTTGTTTGTTTTTTATTTGTGTGTGTGTGTGTGTGTTTGCACATGTCAATTGTTTGTTGCTGTTGAAAACTGCATAATAAAATATTATGTTGTAGCAAAAAAAAGCATCTTAAATATTTCTCAAATATTTTATGTACATTTACTCTTCAAATCCCCCATCAATTCTATTAGGTAAGTTTATAACTATTTTCCTTCCACATATGAGAAAAGCAATCTGCTACAGGTGCCTCAGTCATCACGTAGACCACCTGAGGTTTAAGCATAGACAGTGGGATCTACTTCAACAAGTTCTCAATCAAGATGAACAGAGTAACATCCAGGCATAAAGAATAATTTTAGAATTATCTTGCCATTTATGGTACTTACAATAATTTAGTAGTCATTTTTTTTTCATTAAAGTAAAAACATAATTTAAAATTTTGCAGTGATTTCAAGAGGCTATGCTCTCTGATTACCTGTCCCATCCTATGTACTTCTCATATTCTTTCCTTGCCTTATTTTTCTCCACAGATTTTGTAAGTAGCTAATAAGTTTACTTATTGTACATATTAATATGTACTTATGTACACATACATATAAAATCTATCAGAGCAGGGATTTTTCTTAGCTTTTTTTCATTGCTATATTTCTTGCTTTCAGAAGTATATATGGGGCATAAAAACAGGCAGTCAATGTTTGTTGAGTTAATGGATGAACAAATGGAAAACAAAATGCATTAGAAATTCTGTGAATCCCAAAGCTAAGTTGCTTTAAATACTTGGCACAATTCTTCTGTCTGCTCTTTTCTCACAGCTTGTTGTCCTATCTGGGAGTACTTGGGTCTAGGAAATTTTAGCTTCCAGTCAATCATCATTTGCAAGGTTTCTGGTTCTTTCCTTGAGAGGATTAATATCGGCAAATAACTGTTTTTCTTCTTGTCTTCTTCAAAATGGCAAACACAAAGTTGGCCATATAACTCATTGGCAGAGTGCTTGCCTAGCATGTGGGAAACCCTGGGTTTAGTCTCTAGCAATTAAAAAAACAAGACGAGGTTGCCCCGCAAACATTCTAGTTTTCCTTTTAAGTTGATGAATCGTACCTTATGAAATAAATTATAGAATTGGAGATTGGTAAGATACAGAGATATCATATATACAGCTAAGTACGTTAAACTGAACACACGGTAGCCGCTCAAAAACATTTTAATGCAAAACTTAGGTTAAAAATGATTGAAGGTGTATGCATTCCACTTCCGAAAGGTATTGCATTTGAATTGTTACGTTTTTAAGAATTTACTTCTTTTCAAAGTAAAGAATCTTTGTTATAAGTTTGGTGAGAATTTGAAGGGATGATCAGTAATTGGCCAACATAAAATGATTTTCAGAAAGAGCTAATTTGCCGGGGGGAGAAAAAAGGGAGAATGAAAGGCCCTACTGGGAATCGAACCCAGGATCTCCTGTTTACGAGACAGGCGCTTTAACCAACTAAGCCATAGAGCCACACGAGAAGTGGAAAAAGAACTGAATCTATCACATTTTATGTGGACTAGATGTTTAAAAAAATTAGTTTTTATTATCTGGTGTTATCAGTTGTCCTCACAAGATGTACCAACTCCAAAAAGACATTTCATTTCTTTTGGATGCTCTGAAGACATAAGAGTACACCAGGAAAAGTATTCGGCAGTTAACGGCGTTAAACAAAGGATTTTTTTTTCTCTATTATTTCAAGGAAAGTCATTTCAGAAAGTCGAGGCTATGCAGCATATGATAAAGACCATTACAAACAGATAAAATACACACCTCTGACTCTTCAAAAAGTCGCATAGAAAAGGGGTCCCTAAGTAACAAAGTAACTCGCTTGGAGTGCCTGAAACTTCCAGATTTGTCAGGGGACGGGCCTTAAGATTAACTTCAGCTGCAAGTGTCAGCCCGTTTAGTTACTCTTCGAGCCTCCTACTGTCTGTTTTCAAGAGGACCACAGTAAGATCTGTTCCACCTGGGGCCAGCCAGCCTCGAGAGGAGTGCAGAGATGCAAGAGGGGCGGCTCCGGTCTCAAGGTATTGGGTGCACACTTGAAAAAATCCCACCAAGAAAAAGCCAAGTATTTGGCCAAGTGTCCTCCCGCCCTTTGTCCTTTTCTCCTGCTCAGCTTGTTTTTTTTGTTTGTTTGTTTGTTTGTTTTTGTTGTGTTTGTTTTTCACTCTGGCAGTTCTAAAAATCATTTCGCAAAAGAAAACGCTTTCTCTCCATCTCAGTCTTGCAGCCTGTAGTGACCTCTGCTTTGCTTCCCGCTCTCACCCCCCCCCCCCCGACCAGAAACTGGGGCGGGTGGGCTGTGAGCCTGACCGAGGCTTGGGGCCTGGGTGAAGGCCGGGGAAGGGCGATGGGCGTACTGGTGAGTCTGTGGGTCCCGGGCCCCAGGGACTGGCGGGGGCTGAGACCGCCAAGGGATGAGGGGCAGGGAGCGCGAGACCCGGGCACTATCCCAGATCAGGTTGATGGGGTTAGAGGCGGCAGGGTTCGTCTTCTCAGGGACTGGGAGGACTCTTCCCAGACCTTCTTCAAATTCAAAAGCTCTTTGCTCCTAACTTTGGGAATTAAGGCCTTGAACACTTTCAACAACAACAAAAAAAGTAGGACTGTCTGCACAGACATTTATTTCCACGTCTTTCAAAGTAAGAACTTTATTTAAAAGCAGGGATTTGAATTCCCAGTGAGTAGACACCGGAGGCTGGGAGTAGGTAGAAGAGCTCTTTGTCTTCCAGTTGCAACGTTAAAACTAACTTCCGGCTGATGACGCCTAAAACGTAGGTGGAAAACTTGATCACTAAGCGTAACCACCGTCTCAGAACCAGGCTGGTCATGGTGATTTTCAAACGAATCTCAAAAGTTGATTTTTCTAGACTCTAAAAGCTTTTATTCTCCTGGGCGTAAAAGCTACTTCCTCTTTTCAACTGCGTAGCATAAAAGACAGTACAGAACCAAGGGACAGCTACCTAAAACGGCATTTTTTTAATTTTTATTTTTTAACTCTAGTTGGTGGAACTACAAAGTAATGATGCAGGATGGAGCATCTGATGTTTGGCAGGTGGGAATCCTGAATAGGTCTCTGCACACAATTTTAACTCTGATTTTTCCAAATTAAAGGACATGAAGTTCTTGATGAGTGTGTATTGAAAGGAAATGGAGAAGTTAATATGCACAATGTTTGTAGTAAATTCAAATTTGGCACATTTGAACATTAGAAATAGCCTCTAAAAGAATTTGCTCTTTGTAGAAGTAAAGTAGGTAAGCCATCCACAGTTGTAGGTTTTAGTCTCTTGGGAGTTTGCCGATTGGAACTCCATTTCCATCCATCATTTTCAAAGTGAGTCTTGGATATAAGCCCCCAGAGGGGTCCAGGGAGAGAGCTCACGTTTTGTGCTGCAGTGTTTTGCCCTCTTGGAAATTGCTGGTTTGGAAGAGATGTGTTCAGGAAAGAACTTTATCTTTAACATAATGAATTAAGCGCAATTAAGTTTCAGCTACAAGAAGAGCTTTTTCCTTATTTCCCCTTCTTTTTCATATCTTTGGCAAGATTTGAAGTCTAAAAGAATAGAACTTTATTTTTTACTTGTCCCAAATTTGAAATGTGTCAAAGCACATGGTCCTCATCTCTTTACCCAACTCTCACTCCCTACCCCACCTCATCTCCCAGATCCAGCTTTAAAGCCAAACACTAACTTTTGTGTTTCCTTCTATGGATATGTTCTGCACATATAAGTAGTACATGTGTGTATATCATTATTCCCACTGTAATATTAACTGATAGGGTATCCAACACTCTAACCCTTAATCATATAGTGATTCAAATAGAAAAACACGAACCCCTCCCCCCCCATTACTTTGGTGGCTAGTATTCTGTTAAATTTATCCAATCAGTCACTTGCCCTTACTATCAAAGCTGCCATGAACAACTGTGAACATTGACTATTTCACACATTTGTGGAAAGTTTCTGCCAGTGGAATGGATAAATCAAAATTGATGTGGTGGTAATTTTGATGGATTATCCCTAGACATTAATGACAATTTTTTATGCCCAACAGCAACATTTGAGAACCTATTTACCATACTATGACCAGCAATGTTTATGAAATAGCAACAGCATTTATTTAGGGCTTATTGTTTATGGGACATCTACTATCTTTACATTCTTAAGACTTAATCTTCATAAAAATCCTATGAAAATATTACTGTTTCCCCCATACCTAACAGATAGGAAAACAAATTTTTTTTCAGTTTAAATAGATTGTTTAAAGAGAATGAACAGAAGAATCAAGCTTATATATCTAGGTTTGTAACAAAGGGTTTTGCGTTTGTTTTTTGTTTCTCAATTTGATGAATGAAGAAGAATGGTGGGCTGGAGCTGTAGCTCAGTGGTAGAGCACTTGCCTGACACGTGAGAGGTGCTGGGTTTGATCCTCAGCACCACATAAAAATAAGTAAATAAAATAAAGATGTTATGTCCATCTACAACTAAAAATATTAGAGAGAGAGAGGGAGGGAGGAGGAGGAGGAGGAGGAGGAGATGATGATGATGATGGAGATGGAGGAGATGGAGATGGAGGAGGAGATGGAGATCTCAGGCTGGTATATAGCTCAGTGATAAGAGCATTGCCTAGTCTATAAGAGGCCCTGGATTCAATCCTTAGCACTGCAAAAAAAAAACACCAAGGAAAATTCTATAGATATTTTTCCCCTAAATATTTTTTCAAAAATTTTAAAGCCACTTACTTTTCCTTTCTATGAAATGTTAGTTTTAATCTTTTTCCCTTTTCCTTCAGATTATTTTTTCTTTGTTGATATATGTTCTTTATTTTTTTAATGTGTGTTCTTGTGTATGTTTAATGGGTTGTAAAACAGTGAGTTGAGACCATTGTCTTTCACAGACCAAAGAGAATCTAAAAGAATTAAAACTGTTTTACTCATCCCTTTACCAGGAAGCAAGAAAAGGTATACAGTCTGTAAGGAAAAGTTGGGGAAGAAGTAAAAATTCCTATCTAGGAACTGTTACCCTGCCCTAAAGCTTATCCTGCTTAGGTGACCTAGCTGAATTTCTACCACACCCTAATCTTGCTTATATTTAAGGCCAGAAGACCAGAAGGCTGGAAAGCCCTCTTCAGGAGGGCTAGCTAAAAGTGGTTAGATCTAAGATGGCTGCCAGCATGACCTAGACAACCTCTAACCTCTTTATAATAAAAGACTTGAATATTACTCCCCATTGTTAGCTCACCCCTCTTCCTCATTTCTTTTACCCTTTACCTATAACCTTCTGTTCCTTGGGAAATAGGAAATTGATTTGTAAATTTATTTCCCATTTCTCCTATTCTTGACCAAGAATAAAAGTCTCCACTATTCAATTGGTGCCAAGTCTTATTATTAGTTCCATAATTGTGACAGGGAAAAAGGGTCAAAATTGGGAACAAAATTTCCCAGAGATTCAAAGAAAATAATGCTTGTAATCTGAAACTTGAAAGAACAAGAGAAAACTTGTAGTGAGAGCAATGAAGGCAAAAGAAAATGAGAACTGGTTTTGACCCAAATCACAATATGGGTCAAATGAAAGATATGTGAAAGAAAATTATTTTGACATTTGTTAAATGGTAAGGAAAACTTCACTTAATATTGTTGCAATAGATTAATATCATTGCAATAAGGAGAAAAGACTGAACACTGAACCCAACTCTGACTACAAAAGGGACAAGTGGAAATTTATAGCCAAAAAGCAGGGGAGGGGAGTTAGTGGATGGAAAATTACTAAGAAGAAACATCAAGGGAAGAGAGATATTTGCTAAACTGGCCTAATAGGATTCTTGTTAACAGCAGGACAAGGGCTTATATATCAAGAGTGAGGAGTAAAGAATTCAATCAGTTTACCTTACAGACACAAATCCCTCAATCTTTAACTTCCAGAAAGAATGCTTTGCCTTTTTGTTTCTTTTTCCTTTTTCTTTTTCTTTCTTTTCTTTCTTTCTTTTTTTTTTAAATGTATTTACAAGATCCTTTGACAGTTTCCAACCCTGGGGCTTCTGACTTGCTGATAGTCTCAAAGGATTTACCTACTACTTAACTAAAAACCCACTCATAAGAGTCCCCTTGCAACCAGTAATGTATGACTAGACCCTCAGCGCCAATCTCAATTTGTTCAAAATGACTTCTGTAATAATACAGCCAATAAAAAATTGTTCAAAATAAGTTACTCACTCCAGTGTTCCCCTCTCTTCAAAAACCTCAGTCCTCAGTCCTTCTTCCCTAGACAGGATACTAATGTAGGTTTTTTGTTGTTGTTGTTTCTGGTGATTAGAACCCAGGGCCTTACTGCATGTAAAGCAAGCACTCTACTAACTGAGCTATATCCCTAGCCCCTTAAACCTGTGTCACCTAATTTGCAAATCTAATCTGTACCCAAATAAAAACTATCATTGCTTTGATTTTAACTTTGTTTATTATTTCTTGATTCACATTGTAAAGGATATTACAAAGGGTACAGATAAAGAGGTGCTTAAGGCAAGGTGGGAATATGAAGGGTACATTATCTATTCTTTCTTACGGAGGCCATGCTCTAGAAATCTCCATGTGTTCTCCAAATCTTATTGTTTAGGGGTTTTTGTTTTGTTTTATGTTTTTGTTTTATTTTAGTTATACATAGACACAACATCTTTATTTTGTTTATTTATTTTTATATGGTGCTGAGAATAGAACCTAGTACCTCACATGTGTGAGGCAAGCATTCTGACACTGAACCACAACCCCAGCCCATGTTGTTTAGGGTTTTTATTGGAGGTTTCATCCCTATCACCCAGGAAAATGACAAGAGCTTTAGAAATTCTATGCTGGGAACCAGAAGTAGAGTCTAAATATATGCAGTTGCCCATGACCCTAATGTTATGTGACAAGGGTCCATTGCAGAGCTGAGGTAGCTCTCTCAGTTATGATCATGCCAGAAGGATTTCAGACATGTTGCTCTGAAAACATGGTCTGTGTAAGGGTCACAAATACCCCCCACCACCACCACCACCTTTGGGTAACTTGTGTTATGGTATTTCTGGCAGACAACAGTTGTTTGCTGAGGAATGTAAATATCCTGTTGATTTTAGCCAAGCAGGGTTGTGGGTAAATTACTTTTGTTAAAAAAAAAAAAAAAGAAAAAAAAGCTTGTGAGGGTCCGCACTATGGGTTCATGTTCCCACTGCTCACATCTATTACTTATCACTATCGGACACCAAAATCTGAAGAAACTCAAGTCTCATATAAAATGACCTGGTATTTGTATATAATCTATGTAGTCCTCCTCTATACTTTAAATCTTCTCTAGGTGACTTAAAATAACCAATCCAATATAAAATGCCATGCAAATGATTGTATACTGTGTTGTTAAGGGAATAATTAAAGAAAAAAGTCTGTACATGGTCAGTACAAGCACAATATTTTTTTCCTAAATACAGTATTTTCCATCTGTGATTGTTTGAATCCACCAATGCAGTATGGCTGTGGCTGTGAACAGGAGTCTGTAACCACATGATTACAATAGAAATTCTCCTCACTCATTGTATGTCAAAATGGCAAATGTTTTTGTAAATTCTCCATTGCTTAGAGCAGTAGTCCTAAAACTTTAGCAAGAATTAAGATCACCCGGAAGGCTTTTGAAAACCCTAATTGCTGGGCCTACTCCCAGAATTTCTGATTCAGTGAGTCTAAGAAAGATATGAAAAGTATATTTCTAAAAAAAAAAAAATCTCCAGTAATGCTACCACTACTGGCCAGGGACCACACTTTGTGAAGCATTTTCCTAGGGATAGAAGTCACAAAAGGGAAAATGGTGATTGAGTGAAGGATTGTCAGTGTCCTTTTCTCAGGGTCTCCACTGGGGATCATCCTGAATATTGAGTTGTTTGTGAGGGAGTGATAGATGTCTATGGTCTTACCAAATTTGCTTTACTGGGATAGTGGTGCCACCTCCACTAGCACTGAATGTTGGCTATTAATGGCTTACAGCTGAAAATTCTTTAGAGGATTTTCTTCAGCCAAAGGGAGTGCCTTTAGGCCCCAAGGGTGAACCCACAAGCCAATGACTGACTGCATTACAAAGGCCATCCCTCTTCCTTCCAGAGGGGACCATCATAGTGTAATTTATTCTGATGCTAAACTCCAGAGTGGATTTCAGGAAATAAGACATAAAGGAAATTGCATCTTTACTTCTCTTTCCCCTGCCCTATCCTGCTTCATGGATTCCCTTTCTTTTGAGATGGCTCTCCTAATTATTTATGTGTGTCTGAGGCCCAGATTCTGTTTGTAGGGAACAAAAACCAAGTCAAGAGTTTGTGAGACCACAGGATCAAGATTTGATGTGTTCTGGAATGAACCATGGCCTATTATTTTTCATACAAACATGGAGCAAAAGTTATTCTAATTAGGTTTCCAGTCTTGTGGCTTCTAGCACTGACACAGGCACATCCAAAAGCTAAAAAACGCCAGTATCCACACAATCCACAGGGAAGATGTTGCATTCACAAATTAACTCATATAGAGGAGACTATACTGGAATCTTATATCCAGAAATGGGCTACCGAGTAAATCTTGGGATAGGATAATTAGAAGGTCTGAGTCCTGGTTTTCTGGGAATTTAGAACCTTCTGAACCTGCCTGAGAACCCTCCCCAAAGGTTTTGTGATCAATAGTGCATAGAAATTCCAGATGTGTCATAGGTTCTCAGTGGTATTGTGGCTTTATGGAACTAACTAGCTCCAATTTACCTGATGTGCCTGAGATGTGGGAACTTCTTGTTGGAAGGAAAAGTTCCATAGCAAGAGCAACTCCTGTGATGAAAATCATAGTCACTGTGATAGCAATAACAATCATTTAGCTTCTATAATAGACGGCTCTTGAGCCACTCTTGGGAAGTCCACCTCTTCCCAGAAGTTTCTGTGTATAGCTTTCCTTGGTCACTGAGAGCTATAATGGGGATTGGTTGAGGAGAAGAGAATTAGAATTTTTTTCTTTATCCTCTTTTTATTAAAATTTTTACATTATTATTATTATCAACATTGTTGTCATTGTTTGCAACATTCAAATCTGCTTACCCAACACCTGTCATCCCTTGGCAGACATTTTTTGTTTCTACTTTTCCTGACTTTGGCTTTTCTCATAACATTTACTTTTCTCTTCGAGGACAGCCACTGGAGGGCATCAGAAGTATAGAGGTTGAATTTTTCAGAGCCACAGCAAGATTGCAAACTCTCACAGATATTCCAGCTCAATATGCTTAAATTAAAGGCTCTTTCTTCACTACTTTAGGAATGTTGCTGCCCTTGAGCATTTACTTCTCTACAGCAACAATGCCTGAGATGGTAATGATAGTAATAATAATCTAACTTCTCTCTCTTTTATTTTTTAAATTTGTTCTTTTTAGTTATACATAACAGTAGAGTATACTTTGACATATTTATACAAACATGGAGCAAAACTTATTCTAATTAGGTTTCCAGTCTTGTGCTTGAACATAATGTGAAGATTCACTGTGGTATATTCATATATGTACATAAGTAATCTAGCTTCTATAAGACTGGATATACCAGTATCTGAAAAGAGTTGTATACACTGTGTCACCTCATCCTCCACCCACTTGCTGGACCTTACTTATCCTGATCTGAAAATAGTCAACAGATCTAAAACTCTCTGGAGAACTGTTGAGGTCTGGGGATGGCTTTAAGAACTTCAGAGATTGAGAAGAATTCAAAATTAACACACATTTCTCAATACCACTTGTGGCTAATTCTGTTATGTCCTTACTGTCCTTAAAACTGCCATGGCACCAGATAAATGATAATGGAAGTCTCAAATCCTATAGTTTATGGTCAAGAATGGCCAGATTTTTTTTTTAAATTCATTTCCCTATTAGAGTTTGAATTCAAGAAAGCAAAGCATCCAAATTTTTTATTTTTCTCTTATGTGTCTGCCACTTAGAAATTTTAGACTCTTAAAAATCATTTTCCTAATCAAAGGGAGATCAGTAGAGGAAAGGGACCAAGGGATAGGAGGAGGGGAGGGATGGAAGAAGTGCTAGGGCCCATTATATCGTTAAATTTTGTGCATGTATAAATATGTAACAACAACTCTTATTGTGAGGTAGGTACAGCAATAAAAAATACACTAATAAAAAATGTGGAAATAAAAATAAAATAAATTTTTAAAATGAAAAAAAAATCATTTTCGTGATCATTTCTGTTTACTTTGTCAATTTCCATGTTCCTATATAAAAAATTAAGTCAGAGATCATATTTCTACTTAAGTATGCAGCAGAATTATGATCCCCATAACGTTTGATGTTACTCACTGATACATACTGCTTCTGAAACAATTCTTCCCACCCCACCCTCTCTCTCACAAATACACATACATAATGTTATATTTCCTGCACTTTTGTGTGGTGCTATGGATTAAACCCAGGTACACTCTTACCACTGAACTACATCTTCAGTCCTTTTTTATTTTTTATTTTGAGACAGGATCTTGCTGGGTTGCTGTGGATCTTGCTAAATTGCTGAGGCTGGCCTTAAACTCTTTGCCATGCCAGACTTAAGTATAAAATATTTTAAAGTGCAGCCACCTGTGCCAAAATAATCTGTTGAAAATAAGAGAAAAGCAACTATTTTATTTTCCTTCTCACCTAATCTTTTCTTTCCTTTGTGTCTTATTTCCTGAAATCTCAGTCTATTATAAAATATTTAGTTTCAATTATAAAACTATGGGAGACTAACCTCGTACTTGACTGAGTTAACTCCCCTGCTGGGCAATGAGGCCTTAGGCACCCATGCTGCTATACTGTCCCGCTTTTCTAGGGTTCGAGTGACTGTGTCTTCCTACAGCCCCATGGGTGAAGCTACACTCAACTGTTCCTTTGGTAATATAACCCCTTGCCCTGTTTAGGACAGAATATTCCATGGAAGTGCCTTGTGTGTGTCCCCTTCTCTTACTGTGTCCTTGGGTGTGGCCTACCTAGATGTCAGTCAACCTGCTGACAGAGGACATCATGAAAATAGACTCAGCCCCCTGAAACCTGACCCCTTGCCTCATTTGAATAGCTTTTCCTCAATAAAATGGGTCAGCGCTCGGGTGCCTGTGTCTGTGTGTGTGTGTGTGTGTGTGTGTGTGTGTATGTGTGTGTGGGTGTGGGCGCGCTCTCTCTCTCTTTCTGCGGACCCTTAAGGTCAGAGGAGCCATCACAGCGACCCCAAAGAAAAAGGTATTTGTGTCTCTTGTGTGGTTATTTTGCGCAGCCCAGTCAGCCCGGTTTACCTGGAGTGACCCCTGAGCCTTTTGGTCACGAACTGAAACAACAAAGGGAAAGTAGGGCTTTTCAGAGGTGTTTTGAATCTCCAATTAGGAGTTTTTTTGTTTTCTTTTTTTTTTTTTTTAAGAGAGAGTGAGAGAGGAGAGAGAGAGAGAGAGAGAGAATTTTTAATATTTATTTTTTTTAGTTCTCGGCAGACACAACATCTTTGTTGGTATGTGGTGCTGAGGATCAAACCCGGGCCGCACGCATGCCAGGTGAGCGCGCTACCGCTGAGCCACATCTCCAGCCATGTTTTCTTTTTTTTTGATACACTTTTTATATTTTTTCTGCTTTTATGTGTATTCAGATTTTAATAGTATGAAAATTTTATAAACAGAAATTTATGTGTATTTATTAGAGGTGGGGGGAGGGAGAGAGGGAGGATTCTTTCAGAAGCAAGAACTTCTCTCATACAGGCGCTTAGCCAGGAGACCTGAATAGGAGGCTAGAGGGGCCTGACATTAAGAGGTCAGTGCTCCCACTGGGGATGTAGCTTAGTGGTAGAGTGCCTGCCTAACATGCATGAGGCCCTGGATTTGATTGCAGCACCCCACACACTCACAAAAGAGGTCACAGCAGCTGTATGTCTACAGTTTCACCCAGTAATTTTGAATGTGCCAAGGTGAGCTCTAAAGTGCTTTTGAGAGAAATAAAATTCTGAAAAGCAAAGTAAGGAGGTTAAGAAATCAGGAACAAAGAAGAGGTATGAATGCAGACAAAATGTGGGACTGGAAAAACATCATTGAAACCAAGTTGCTGCAGAATTTTTTTTTTTTTTTATTTGTGTCAATGATATGCTTAAAGTTGGGGAGACTTACAGTGAGGAGAAAACCCATGTTCAGAATGAAAGGACATTCCTGCCCAGGTGTCATGACCTGAATGCACTAAGGGACAGGCACCAAGGAAGGTTCTGGTGGGGTCCAGCTCAGAGGGGCTTTAGGACCCACCATCATGGAAATGCCCCTCCTTTTATGTGAGGTGAGGTTTCTGCTCTCACTGTGTCTCCAGAATCCTACACTAGAATTATAGGGTGGCAGAGGAATAAAGGAGAACGAAGCAGGGAGAGCAAGTTTAACAAAGCATGCCCTCCTTGGAGGACAGTGAGGCTAGGAAGGTGACCTAGAGAGTCTTGTCTACTGGGTATCAAACTGCTTTAGGTATTCCAGGATGTCCAATTTGACTGTACTGACTGGAATCTGGTGGAACCAGCGCATGACAGGGACTCCATCAGGCCCCACCAGGAACTTCTCAAAGTTCCAGCGGATATCATGGACTTTCATGGGCTCCCAGAAGAGTTGTTTTGAAGAACCCAAAAGTTCAGAGGTTGGAGGGCAGGAATTCTGGAGTACAGATATGAAAAATGGAAAAATAAGTTTATTTCTGCTTCTATGTGGTCTGGTCTTCTTCCTACACCTAGGGGGTTTTCTTGCCATTATTATTTCCTCTATTATACATTTTAATATATTAACTATTTAAAATACTTCTAGTCAACCATAGACATTTCAATGTATCATCACCAATACACCAAATACCAAACAACCAGAAGGTAAAAAGCATAACAATAAACAGAGAGCACTCTCCCTTTGTCTCTCTTCTATTCCCATAATTTTATCATGGTATATCAGTAAAAGAGTATCTTCCATTTTCTTAGGCAAGTTATATTCTTTTTTAAATTCTTTTTTATTTATTTATTTTTTATGTGATGCTGAGCATTGAACTCAGAGCCTCACACATGCTAGGCAAGTCCTCTGCCACTGAGCCACAACCCCAGATGACGGCAAGTCATATTCTATAGTTTTATTTTTCTTAGGTAAAAAATAATAGGTTGGTTTAAAGGAATAAGTCCCAGAATTAGGATTTCATAGGCCCCCCCCAAAAAAATTCAATAGCTATTTTTTAAATACTAATATAGAATTATCAACATTCATTTTGACATAAGAATATACTATAGCCATAAAGGATTTTTCAATATTAGGCTTAGCTGCTCAAAAATGATGATATCACTATTTTTTGAGTAATAAAAAGTCAATTTATATGGTGTAACCTAATGGTAATTTGTTATGGATAAATTATAGTCTTTTATATGCAATAGGTTGGGATTTATTGAAAACTTTCTATATTGTCCACCCCACCCCCTGTTCACTGTGGTTGGATGAAAATATCAAGAACCAGACTTGTCCTGCAGATAAGAATTTGGGGACAAGGGTACTAAGATATCCTGGGGAGTCCTTCTATCCTGGTATTTTCTTGTTTTAATGTTCTGTAATTCAAAATTCACTTACCATATGACACTCTACCCTATCCATATCTGTGTTTGTCTCCTGAATAAATATATGAGTTTATTCAGGAAAGAGAATTCATCCTATTAGTATTTGTTAACTCATTGTACAGCATAGTCCTTTGCACATGTTAGGGATTTAATAAATTATTATTAATGAATGAATTATTATCATTCAGTAAGGGAGGTTAGTTCATGTCAGAGCTATCAGATATTACATGTTTCCTCTACTTGAAGCCAAGTCTTCATAGGAGTTATTGCCATAATTTTTAACAGAAAATCTCTTTTTAACACAAGCCCCTTTGCTTTCAGTTTATCTCTACCGATAGAAACCAATCCATACCAAATTTATGTTTACTCACCTTGAGGAATGTAAAGACCTTCTGTTCTTTTTCTCCATTTACATCACCTTTCTCAAAGAGCTGAAAATTGGGGACAAAGCCACCACCTGGACGCACATACCTGCAATGGGGATCCAAATTAAGACAAGAAAGGATAGTAATGCTACCAAACTTTACCACAAAAAGAAATCAGAGATTAAAACGAAGATGTTGTAGACAAGGAAGGTAAAGAGAGGGTCCCCAAGAATCAGGATTTTAACCATAGACTCTAAGGAGCCAATAAAGAATTCCAAGAAATTAGGAAGGCAAGTTTCCTGATTCATTTTCATTTCCTATATTCCCTCCTTTTCTCCTGGACTTCTTTTCTAGAAAATCCTCCAGTGGTTTGACCATCAAAAAAACTCAACGGTAGAGAGAACAGGCCAGGGGTGTAGTTCAGTGGTAGAGAGTTTGTTTAGCATTAACCCTGGGTTCAATTTTTTTTTTTTAATATTTATTTTTTAGTTCTCGGCGGACACAACATCTTTGTTGGTATGTGGTGCTGAGGATCGAACCCGGGCTGCATGCATGCCAGGCAAGCTCGCTACCGCTTGAGCCACATCCCCAGCCCAACCCTGGGTTCAAAAAAAAAAACAAAAAGAAAAAGAAAATGGGGAGAGCAAATATTTGAACACTGCCAACACGGACAGATTGAATCCAAAGCTTCATAGCATTGTGGTGATATTCTTCAACCCATTTGATCTATCAACCACCCGAGAAGTTCCTAGAATGGGAGAGCCTCTAGGCAGAATGAGGAAGGGGAATCATGACAGCCTCTGCAGGACCCCATGCAGTCACTCACTTAAGCCCAGAGAGAATCTCTGAGTTTTTTCCTGGTTCTTGTTTTCCAAATTGATTACAAGGAAAGCCCAACACAATGACATCTAAATGCTTCAGCTCCTCCTGCAGTGCATTCAGTTCTGTAGGTAGAGAACAGTATGGGTCAACTAGTCAGAAGCCCTACCTCAACCAGTGAAAGACCACTAGATTTATCCATTTATCACATGAATAACCAGAAGACTGTGAAAGAAGAGTTTCTAGTTATAGAGACGGATCAGGCAGATCAAAAAACTATCACACAAGTTTCCAGAATCTCATCGGAGTTGTTGCCAGTTTAGTGTTTCCCATAATTGGCTATACTTCACCTTCCAATAGAAGCTCTTATTTAAAGCAAACAAACACAGACTGGTTAGTCTTGCAAAGCATCCTATTTGATTGTGAAGAGAAGCCGGATTTGAATTCTGCTGCCTTTGTTAGTTGATGGGTTTGATTGAGCAAATGTTTTTTCAAGAAAAAGGCAAACGGAATGGACATATTACCCTCCTCTCCCCTCCCCTATATGTCCCACGGTGACACAACCCTACACTTCAATCAAGTTCCCAGGAGCACTCTGCTGGGAGTGGTAGAGGGAATCAGAGAAATTCCAAGCCTGGCTCCAAAGCATTCTCTACTTTCTCATTAATTCGAGTGATCTAACTGATGCCATTTCCCTGGATCACTCAACAGGATCCCAGGTCACAAACTCCAAATTTCTCTTTGCCACTGTCAGGAAGCCTCCGACTTACCTGACTAGATTTGTGCCAGGATTTCCATCTTCAGCTATTTTTAGTTCAGATTTATTCAGTCCCCAGAACCACCCACAGCCAGACTCATTTAGACTCAGCTCTGCTGGCACTTCCCCTAAGAACTCCGAACCTCTTCCCTTCCTATGTTTCTTCAATTCTGTCCACACCTCAGCTCCCTCTTCTCTTTGGCTATCAAGAGTACTTCCTTCTTTAAGAAAAAAAAAATTGCTTTTTGGTTGTAGTTGGGCACAATGCCTTTATTTTATTCATTTATTTTTAATGTGGTGCTGAGGATCGAACCTAGGGTCTCCCACGTGTGCAGTGAGTGCTCTACCACTGAGCCACAACCCTATGCCATGAGTTTTTCCTTCTTACAGCTGAAAACTTAGCAGACCTTGATTGTAGGGCTTTGGCAAGTTCCTTTGACTCTCATATGAGTTCATTTCCTCATATGGAGTAAAATTTGAATGAGATGCTCTCTAAAATTCTCATAAACAAGGTCAATAAATTATATCATAGCAACACAATGGATAACTGCAACTTAAAAATGAATGAGAAAATTCACCATGTAACTGACACAGAATAACATCCAAGATATTTTATTATGTGAAAAGCAAGATACAGAATCAGAGAGACACAGACAGAAGAGGAGGAGGAGGAGGAAGAAGAAGAAGGAAATATTTGCTTATAGTTGCATAAAAGATTTCTGGAAATATATATCATAAACTTTTAACAACAGTTGCCTAAAAGAAAGAGAAAATGAACAGTGTCCCTGTTGAACCCTTTTGTATCTTTTGAATTTTGAACGTTGTGAATGAATTACCTATTCATTCAACACATAAATTTAAATTAGGGACTGGGATATAGCTCAGTGGAAGAGTACAGACTTTGTACACGTAAGGCCCTGGTTTCAATCCCCAGCACTACAAAGAAGAAGAGAAAGAAAAGAAACAAGAAAGAAAGAAAGAAAGAAAAACAGAACTAAATGAAAGCAGTTTTAAAAGCAGGTTCATGTCCCATGCATCCACCATTCACGCATTATGAATTTTTATATTTACCATATTTTCCAAATTTAACCATTTGAAAGAAAGAAAATTTAGACTTACTAAATGATACTAAACTCTCATTTGGATTCTTATAATTAGGTACATTAGGTACTGCACGCTTACTCTCTCTCTGATCCCCAGTCCTGGGGATCAGACTCAGGGCTATATTCACAAACCCCTAATCTGTACTTTTGAGAGTACCTTTTGGTTAAACAATGTATCTAATAATTTCTGAGAAGGCCAATGGTTGCCTGTAATCTATGTTCCCCTCAGGGTATAGATATGTTCAGGGTACAGCTATTCCTAGTAATCTTTGATCAAATCTTTGGGAAAGTCTAAATTCTCAAATCTGGAGATATTTCTTCTGGCATTCTAAGAAGCAGAGCAATAAAAGGATTTAGGGGAATAGACTCTCACATCTTCACTTATCCCATCTCCCACCCACAATGACACATTAGTAAAACCTTCAAGAATTAGAATATGGCTATCTGACAAAACTAGTTCACAAAGAGTTGAACTTTAGTTCTTACCAGGATACTGAGCTGTCAAGCCTCAATAGGTGGCCACGTTGACAAAGAGAACATGCTTGCCAGCATACTTTTTGAACTGGATGTACTCCTCACCACTGAGAGTGAGGGCTCCATACTCATAGATGGTGCCAGTCACCCCTTTGTTGCAATCCATCTGAAATGTAACAAAAGTAACTGTAATATAATCCTATAAACAATAACTCCCAACATCTGTGGATTTGTGGTGGTGGGGGGAGAGTATTGTTTGTTTTGTTTCCTAGAGCAGGGTGTGTGTGGGGGTACTAGGGATTGAACCTAAGGGGTGCTTAACCACTGAGCCACATCTCTCTTTTTTTTTTTCTTTTTTCTTTTGACACAGGGCCTGGCTAAGTTACTGAGGTTGGTCTTGAACTTCTATTCCTCCTGTCTCAGCCTCCCCAGTCACTGGGATTACAGGTGTGTGCCACCACACCTGGCTCTGTGGACTTTTTAAAAGAATTTAAAATGTTTTGTGTAATATCTTGAAATTTTAACAAGTGAAGATAATCTTTTCACGTAAAATTTTAGTTCGAGCAGATGCCACAATGGGAATTTTTGTCTTTTAACGTACAAGTAGCCTTTCTTACTAAGAAAAAGTCACATGGATATCATCCTGTCACTGGTACCTACAAAACTCATTTGCAATGTCCCCTTCTTATCCTTATATTGTGGAGAAACATCCTGGACTGCTCAAGGATTAGGAATTATAATTATAAGCACAAATAGCTAAAGTTTTCTGCCTACAAGCATGCCAAGATAAAAGGGCAGATAGGACTTGAAATAAAAGTCTAAGATGTTGTTATTTGATAAGAAAGATCAGATTACCGGCAATGTGGAAAAAAAGTCATAGAATTTTAGAGCACTTTAAAATGGGCTTCAAGTGATCTCAGTCCATAAAGGCCTGCCCCATTCAAGGAAGGAACTGCCTATGGGTGACTGCTGTGCAGAGTGTGGCAAGAAGCTTGTTATCATCTTTTGTAGGTTCAGTCACAAGAATATCAGGCAACAACTTCTCCTCCACCATCCTTAGAGAAAAGGAGGCAGGCCCCCCCTCTGTATGTTTCTTTAAATCTGTATATTACTATCTATATATGTTAACACAAATATTTGGAAACTTTAGTCAAGAAACTTACTGTGGGGCTAGGGATGTGGCTCAAGCAGTAATGTGCGGGGCACTGGGTTCGATCCTCAGCACCACATTAAAAAAATTTAAAAAATAAATAAAGATCTTGTGTCCATCGAAAACTGAAAAATAAATATTAAAAAATTCTCTCTCTCTCTCTCTCTCTCTCTCTCTCTCTCTCTCTCTCTCCTCTCTCCTCTCTCTCTCTTTAAAAAAAAAACTCACTGTGATGGGGTTGTCTCATATATGCCTACATTTTATTTGCCTTCGTGCCTTTCTTGCTAAAGTAAGAAAAAGTCACTTGGAAATCATTCTGTGTACTGTCTTTTGTGTGCCTCTATCCTCCTTGCCTTCTTGTTACCTTTGCTCTGGACTCAACAACTTTCAAAATTTGTTTATCATCCTATGAACTGGCATGTAGAATCCCAAGAAAATTGCCAATTTGAAAGGCTCCATCTTTCCTGTCCAGTTTTCAGTTCTGCACCATTTTGAAGAGTCAGGAAACCCTAGAACACAGCCTTTCATTTACAAGACAGTTTTCTACCTCAGGAATTTCACCTGCACCAGTAGCTGGATGCCCTTAACAGTAGACTGTGCCCTCACTTGAAGATATGCTGTGATCTTCCTATAGCTGCAATTTTTAAGCATTTTATAGCATCATCTTAGACTTCATATGGAGTTCAAAACAGATCAAACCCAAAGCTCAGGTGTGAGGACATGCACAAGTATCAACTGAGAACATTTTAGAAATACAAATCCTGTTTCCCCCCAAGACAAACAATCAGAAACTCTTGGGTTGGAGCCCAACCACCTGTGCAACAAGCTCTCTAGGTAAGTCTTTTTGAGCTCAAGTCTGGGAATCACTGCACTATAGGATAGGCATTGTTCACCTTTTACAGAGGAGAGAAAGAAGCCAACAAAAGATATGTAATTAGCCTAAGGCCACAAATGAGGCTGAGGTTTTGTTGTTCTGTTTTGTTGGTACTGAGAGTTTGCATGCTAGAGAAGAGCTCTACCAGTGAGCCACATCTCCACTTCTGGGACCCAGTTTTTGAAAGAGTTTGTCTGATTTTAAAGTTCTGGATCTTAAGTCATCAACTTTGATCTCCACCCTACATCTGTGAACACATATACAACATTCACAGTGGCGGCTACCATTGTGGGGACTTTCCTGAATAACATCAAGCAACTTGGAGCTGCACCAAGATCTAAGAAAAAATTCTCTTACTCCAAGCTAAGCCTTTTCACCACCTCACCTCAGCATATAACCTTTCCTAATATCAGTTAACAGAAAACTACCCTGTCCTTCTTCTTATTAGTATTCTTTATTATCCCCTGAAGAAAAATTACTTTTTTCCTGACCCTGAATCTCCTGGAGCATTCCAATAGCAACTTCTTCATGTTTTCCCTCTGGGTTTCTGGTCCAAAAGTCTCTCCAAGAGCAACAAGGTCAGTTTCCCTCCCAATCTATTTGCTATTTTATGCTTTTTTTTTTCCTGAGACCCATAGGGCTGCCTCTCAGTTACAGACCAGTATGAAAGGGACAAGTGAGGGTCTGTCAAGGAGCACCAGGGGAAAGTGGCAAAAGAGAATGCACTGGAGGCAGACTTCATGCACTGCCTGGCTCACCCATATTCAGCTCAAAGAGTTACTGGGTGCAGAGAAAATATACGTAAAACACATAAGGCAGGAGAGATGTGGCAAAAGTCTGCAAAGAAAGGTTTGGAGGAGGGATCTCATCCTTCAAGGAGAGGAGAGAATTCCTAGCATCTCTTGCAACCAAGTTAGTCTTCACATGTTGAAATCAGCCTGGATCCCCTGTGGGTTACCCACCTTCACCATTTGTGGCTTCAGGATCTCCTGACAGAAGCCAATCAGGAACAACGGAAAAAGACAAGTGGTCTGGAACTGCCAGTTCATGGTTCCTACTAGGAGGTCTAGGAGAGTCTGAGGTCCCCTAGAATCTTGGCCACTTTTGAGTCCCTGGCAGGCACCAGTTTGAAGATATGCCATCCAATCTCGGAGCAGCATTCATACACACCCACTCCCACTCCCTCTCTCTTCCTTTTTCTCCTTCCCACCTCTCCATCCCTGCCCCTTTGGGATGTGAGACCTGCACGTGTTCCAATCTTGAAGGTGAAAGCTTCCTTCTTTGGAACCTGAGGCACTATCCCTCCTCTCTCCAAGTGACTGGCAATTCCCCCTAAATGATTGGCTCCGTATGCAGGAAGCAAAACCATCTCCACTGAATCAGAATCTGCTTTTGTTAAAAAGGATTTTGTTAAAAAACCCTCACATAATTTGTATGCAAACTAAGTTTTGAGATATTTACCTCAGATGACTATTTATCCTTTGTCCTTTCCCCTCAAACTTCCAAGACTCAGACAGATCATTATGTTTTCTAATTATGAAGTCCAGTGTGGGAGCCTGAGTGTCTCAGATTCTGACCAGAAGCCCTTCCCCTGGAGAAAGGTTTGTTATTGCAGGAGTAGCACAAATGAGGGTACACATACAAGTAGAAAGTTGTCAAGGAGAAAACTTTAAAGTCCGAGTTAGGGAACTATCCTGGACTTGAGATTCATCCTCTGCTATAAGCCATTATTGTGAGGTACCAATAAGATAACAACCAGACAGCTGTTGCAAAGAATTTGGACTGGGAAGTGTTATAGAGCTGTTTTCCCTAGCTACCTCCTCTTCCTCTCTGCTATCATCTATCTGGTTTTCACTGCCAGCTTAGGTTATGGAACCCTTGTTAGTTGAAAATTCTTCCTTTTCAGCTCTAAGCCTATTGTCATCCAGCCCCCTCCACTTGCCCTGCCTCTTCCAGGTTTACAAAAGGCCTTAAACTGCCTCTTGGAACTTAAGTCTGGGTGAACTGAATTCTTGTGAACTCTCTTGGAAGACAAGGTTTTTGTTATCTCAGATTTCTGAGCTCTTCTCAAAGACCTGTAATCTATGGCTTGATCGCTGATACCTGATCCATCTATGCAGGTCCCTAAGGCATTTAGTCACTCATGCAGAAGTCTTACCTCTTGTGGCATATTCCCAACCTCTTGAACCTTTCTCAATTCAAAGAATGGCTGAATCTTAGGCTATAATTTCCCAATTTACAAATGTAAAAATAAATATTTTCCCAATGTTATAGATCTAGTAATAATATCAAACTGGGACTCATACTTGAGTGTGTTCTCATCTCCAATCCAAACTCTTCCAGGGTAAATAATGGTCCCCACAAATATCAGGTTTTAATCCCTGGAATCTGTAAATGTTATCTAATACAGCAAATACTTTTTTAAGTGAGATTAAAATAAGGATTTTGAGGTGGATGGATTATCCTGGATTATCTGGCTGGGCCTTAAATGCAATCACATGTATCCTTGGAGGCAGAGGGAGAGCTTACTACACAAGACAAGGAGATATATGACAATGGAGGCTACAAGTTGCAGTGATGTCAGGAAAGGGTCATGAGACTGCCTTTCAATTTTATTCCTTTTTAAAAATTATTTTTCTAGAGTAGACACTGAGATGGGCACTCAGGAGGGATGGTAACTGTAACTCTGTGGCAGGGAACAGAGACTGGTCTCCAGTGCTAGTTTCTTTCTTTCCTACTTGGCTAAGAAGTTAGAAGTCTACAGTATATGTTCAAAAAATCTTGTGGGAAACCCAACTAAAACAAATAAATTGAAGTAAAAAATAAATAATTCATTTGTAAAGTTATTTTTCTAATTAATAAAATTTTATTTTCCATGTTCGATAGATTATTTTGAAGCATATATACATTGTGGAATGACTAAACCTAGCTAATTAACATATGCATCACTTCACATATTTACCATTTGTGTGGTGAGAACACTTTATATCCATTCCCTTAGCATTTTTAAGACTATAGTATATTGCTAATTATTGTCACCATGTTGTGCAATGTATTTCCTGAATTAATTTTTCTTGTCTAACTGAAAAATTTTATCCTCTGATCAAAATCCCCCCAAGCCCTATCCCTAACCACCCTTGTCCCTAGTGTTAGAAATACAGAGGTGGCACAAGAAATCAATGCTTATGTAAGTGGGTGGGCAAAGCAAACTTTTCTTCTGACAGAAGGGTGTGCTATAGAACGTGGCTAGCAAGTACACCTGGGCAGGCAGTCTGCCTATTTGTTTTTTGCCCTGACTGGAGGACTCTGGGTATAATCTATGTGATTTAAAGTTAGGGCAGGCAAAGGGAAGGGCTATAATTAAAATGACTACAATTGAATCCAATTGAATACCACCATTCTACTCTCTCTACTTCCTTGAGATTAACATTTCTGGATTCCACACATGAGTGAGATTATGTGGTATTTGTCTTTCTGTTCCTGGCTTATTTCATGTAACATAATGTCCTGCAGTTCTATCCCTCTTGCTGCAAATGACAAAATTTTTTTTTCTTTTTATGAAGGAATAATATTCCATTGCATATGTGAACCATATTTTTCTTTATCCATTCATGTGTTCATGAGTACTTACACTGATTTTATATCTTGGCTATTGTAAATCATGCTAATAAACATGGGGGTCAGACATCTCTGACATACTGATTTCAGTTCCCTTGCCTCCTCTTCACACCTTCCACCAGAACCACACATTAAATCTTTGTGTTACAGAAAGGTTGGTCCTTGTCCCTGATGCCACTCCAATAATGAGGACATGGTTTTGAGAAAAAGGAAAAAAAAGAAGTTTTATTGCTTTGCTCACAAAGGAGAAACATAGGGGGCTCCTGTCCCAGATGTGATTCTGCCCATAGAGGGAACAGAGGGCTTTTAAAGAGGTGATGCAAAGGCTACATTCCAAGTGTGCCTTGTCGGGTCAAGTTCATTTGTAGATTTGAGAGAGAGCCATTTCTTAGATCATCAGGACAAGTAACTTGGCCTATGATGGGAATAAGGGTAGTCTTGCTTTACACAGGATTAAGGATGATGAAAGGGAGAAGAGAAAGGAAAAAAAATGTCAGTTTTAAAATAAGCTACAGTGGCAGAGCAGCAAGAGTTATATTCAAAGCATGAATACTAAGTTGTATTCCCACCAATAGTGTACAAAGGTTCCATTTTCTCCACCTCTTTGCCAACACTTATTGGTTTTTTGTTTGTTTGTTTGTTTTTGGGTTTTTTGATCATATCCTTCCTAAAAGGTATGAGGTGATATCTCATTATGAGGTTGTTTTGCTCAATTTTTTTGTCCTGGGAACCGAACACTGGGGCACTCTACCCCTGAGTAACATCTCCAGCTTTTCTTACTTTTTATTTTTGAGAGTCTCATTAAGTTGTGGAGGCTGGCCTCAAGCTCATAGTCTTCCTGTCTCTGCTCCCCAAGACACTGGGATTTCAAGTATGGGCCACCACACCCAAGTCACTGTAGTATTAATTTGCATTTCCTCTGATAAGTAGTGATACTGATTATTTTTTTCACATTCACATTGGCCATTTGTGTCTTCTCTTGAGACATATGTTTATTCATATCCTTTGCCCTGTTCTTTAGTTTTTGATAGTATGTTTCTCATTTCTGTCCGAGTTCTCACCAGAAGCATCTTTAACATCCTTATTTCTACCAACAGTCAATTCAAGGAATTCTAAGATTTTCTATGATACATCTAAAAATTCTGCTAGCCTTCTACCCATTTTTTAATTTCAAAGCCACTTCAACATTTTTATGTATTTGTTACAACAGCATAAACTCTATATTACTTTCCTGTAGCTTTTGTAAACGCAAAATGATGCAGACCTCAGCAGACTCAGGGAAGCTGTTTATTCATTTTCAGACTCAGGCAACACTGGGACACATTTTCTGGATGCAAAAATGGCTGTTGGTTACAGAGGGGATTTTAGTTTGATAGGGTGTGATGAGGGTGATTTAATCATTGGAGACTGTGGACCTGCCATTCAGATGGTCAGGGGCTAGTTGTATAGGTTAAAATTCAGGAGGGCAGTTGTAAAAAGGTTGAAACATTGTTACTTGGAGAGATGGGAGCCCAGATCCTGAGGGATGAGTACTTAAATTTTGCCCTTTGCTTTTCTTTTTCTGGGATTCTTTTTCTCCTAGAGTTTCCATATTTACTGTCTTTTTTTATGACTAATTTACAATGGAGGAAAGTCAAAGTCCAGAGCCCAGCATTCAATATCCACCTTCTTCCTTCAGGGACCATTGTTATTGGGAAAAACTTTACTAGGAGGTTAATGCTTGGCTGGTTTCACCTCCCTCCTCCTAAGCTGCATCCTCTCTCTGCTTTTCTTTGGGGACTGTTTTGTAGAAATAGTATTTTCCATAACCCTTCAGCTTCTGTAATAAATTGCTACAAACTTGATGATGATGATGAGAGAGAGAGAGAGAGAGAGAGAGAGAGAGAGAGAGAGAGAGAGAGAGAGAGACTGACTTTATCCTCTCATGGTTTCAAAAGTTGGAAGTCCAAATCAGTTTTACTAAACAGAATCAAGATCAGGACTCCAGGGAAGAATCCATTTCATGCTTTCTCTAGCTTCTGATGATGCTGATTTTCCTTGGTTTGTGGTGACATCACTTCATCTTTGCCACCATAATCACATTGTCTTTTTCTCTATTTATAGTCTAATCTTCTTCATAAAGAATGTAAGAACTGACAAGAGGGCTAGGGATACAGCTCAGTGGTAGAGCTCTTGTCCAGTGTACTCCAGGCCCTGGGTTTGATCCTCAGCACCGGGAAAAAAAAAAAAAAAAAAGCAAGCACTGACAGGATGGTAATGAACTACCAAGTCATTTACACAAAAATAGAAACTAAACAATAACATTTTTTTCTCATGAAAGCCAATGTGTGTCCAAGAAGAGTTGAACTTCTGATTGGAAGACTTCCCACAGCTAAGGGAGAATCTGGTTCTCCAGACACCAAATTGATGTCCAACAATACAATTTAATTCTCATATCAACTCTTGGAGTTAGCACAGGGTAAAGACTCAGTCTCATGAGACTGCTATTGTAAGAGGGGCTGCTTTAAAATTGGGAAAATTTTTGTTCTCTACTTCTTGGTTGCCAGGTCTTGAGCTACTTTCCTCTGTCATGCCCTTCTGCAATGATGTTCTGCCTCACCTCAGGCTCAGAGCTATGGAGTCAGCCACTCATGGACTGAACCTCTGAAAATATGAGCTACTGTAAACCTTTCCTCTTCTTTTTTTTTTAACAAGCAAGTATATTTATTTGTGTATTTCCTTTTTTTTCCCTTTAATTTTTATTGTTGGTTGTTCAAAATATTACATAGTTCTTGACGTATCATATTTCACACTTTGATTCAAGTGGGTTATGAACTCCCATTTTTATCCCATATACAGATTGCAGCATCACATCAGTTACACATCCACTGTTTTACATATTGCTATACTAGTGTCTATTGTATTCTGCTGCCTTTCCTATCCTCTACTATCCCCCATCCCCTCCCGTCCCATCTTCTCTCTCTACCCCATCTACTGTAATTCATTTCTCCCCCTTGTTTTTTTTCCCTTTCCCTTCACTTCCTCTTGTATGTAATTTTGTATAACCAAGAGGGTCTCCTTCCATTTCCATGCAATTTCCCTTCTCTTTCCTTTTCCCTCCCACCTCTCACCCCTGTTTAATGTTAATCTTCTTCTCATTCTCTTCCTCCCAAATCTGTTCTTAGTTACTCTCCTTATATCAAAGAAAATATTTGGCATTTGTTTTTTAGGGATTGGCTAGCTTCACTTAGCATAATCTGCTCTAATGCCATCCATTTCCCTGCAAATTCTATGATTTTGTCATTTTTTAATGCAGAGTAGTACTCCATTGTGTATAAATGCCACATTTTTTTATCCATTCATCTATTGAAGGGCATCTAAGTTAGTTCCACAGTCTTGCTATTGTGAATTGTGCTGCTATGAACATCGATGTAACAGTGTCCCTGTAGCATGCTCTTTTTAGGTCTTTAGGGAATAGACCGAGAAGGGGAATAGCTGGGTCAAATGGTGGTTCCATTCCCAGCTTTCCAAGAAATCTCCATACTGCTCTCCAAATTGGCTGCACCAATTTGCAGTCCCACCAGCAATGTACAAGTGTACCCTTTTCCCCACATCCTCGCCAGCACTTGTTGTTGTTTGACTTCATAATGGCTGCCAATCTTACTGGAATGAGATGGTATCTTAGGGTGGTTTTGATTTACATTTCTCTGACTGCTAGAGATGGTGAGCATTTTTTCATGTACTTATTGATTGATTGTATGTCCTCCTCTGAGAAGTGTCTGTTCAGGTCCTTGGCCCATTTGTTGATTGGGTTATTTGTTTTCTTATTGTTTAATTTTTTGAGTTCTTTGTATACTCTGGATATTAGGGCTGTATCTGAAGTGTGAGGAGTAAAGATTTGTTCCCAGGATGTAGGCTCCCTATTTACCTCTCTTATTGTTTCTTTTGCTGAGAAAAAACTTTTTAGTTTGAGTAAGTCCCATTTGTTGATTCTAGTTATTAACTCTTGTGCTATGGGTGTCCTATTGAGGAATTTGGAGCCCGACCCCACAATATGTACATCGGAGCCAACTTTTTCTTCTATTAGACACAGAGTCTCTGATTTGATATCAAGCTCTTTGATCCATTTTGAGTTAACTTTTGTGCATGGCGACAGAAAGGGATTCAGTTTCATTTTGTTGCATATGGATTTCCAGTTTTCCCAGCACCATTTGTTGAAGATGCTATCCTTCCTCCATTTCATGCTTTTAGCCCCTTTATCAAATATAAAATAGTTGTAGTTTTGTGGACTGGTTTCTGTGTGCTCTATTCTGTACCATTGGTCCACCCGCCTGTTTTGGTACCAGTACCATGCTGTTTTTGTTACTATTGCTCTGTAATATAGTTTGAGGTCTGGTATCGCTATACCGCCTGATTCACACTTCCTGCTTAGAGTTGTATTTGCTATTCTGGGTCTTTTATTTTTCCATATGAATTTCATAATTGCTTTATCTATTTCTACAAGAAATGTGGTTGGGATTTTGATTGGCATTGCATTAAACCTATAGAGAACTTTTGGTAATATCACCATTTTGATGATGAACAGGGTATATTTTTCCATCTTCTAAGATCTTCTTCTATTTCTCTCTTTAGGGTTCTGTAGTTTTCATTGTATAAATCTTTCACCTCTTTTGTTAGGTTGATTCCCAAGTATTTTTTTTTTTGAGGATATTGTGAATAGAGTGGTTGTCCTCATTTCCATTTCAGAGGATTTGTCGCTGATATACAGGAATGCCTTTGATTTATGCTTGTTGATTTTATATCCTGCCACTTTGCTGAATTCATTTATTGCTCTAATAGTTTCTTTGTAGACCCTTTTGGGTCTGCTAGGTATAGAATCATGTCACCTGCAAATAGTGATAATTTAAGTTCTTCTTTTCCTATTTTTATGCCTTTAATTTCTTTCATCTGTCTAATTGCTCTGGCCAGTGTTTCGAGAACTATGTTGAACAGAAGTGGTGAGAGAGGGCATCCCTGTCTTGTTCCAGATTTTAGAGGGAATGCCTTCAATTTTTCTCCATTCAGAATGATGCTAGCCTGAGGCTTAGCATAGATTGCTTTTACAATATTGAGGTAAGTTCCTGTTATCCTTAGTTTTTCTAGAGTTTTGAACATAAAGGGATGCTGTACTTTGTCAAATGCTTTTTCTGCATCTATCTAGATGATCATATGGTTCTTATTTTTAAGTCTATTGATGTGGTGAATAACATTTATTGATTTCCGTTTATTGAACCAGCCTTGCATCCCAGGGATGAATCCTACTTGATCATGGTGCACAATTTTTTTGATATGTTTTTGTATCCGATTCGCCAGAATTTTATTGAGGATTTTTGCATCAAGGTTCATTAGAGATATTGGTCTGTAGTTTTCTTTCTTTGAAGTGTCTTTGTCTGGTTTAGGAATCAGGGTGATGTTGGCCTCGTAGAATGAATTTGGAAGTTCTCCCTCTTTTTCTATTTCCTGGAATAGCTTGAAAAGTATTGATATTAGTTCCTCTTTAAAGGTTTTGTAAAACTCTGCTGTATACCCATCCAGTCTGGGCTTTTTTTAGTTGGTAGTTTTTGATGGTTTCTTCTATTTCCTCAATTGATATTGGTCTGTTTAGGTTGTCTATATCTTCCTGACTCAATCTGGGCAGATCATATGACTTAAGAAATTTATCAGTGCCTTCACTATCTTCTATTTTATTGGAGTATAAGGATTCAAAATAATTTCTGATTATCTTCTGTATTTCTGAAGTGTCTGTTGTGATATTGCCTTTTTCATCCCGTATGCTAGTAATTTGAGTTCTCTCTCTTCTTCTCTTCGTTAGCATGGCTAAGGGTCTGCCGATCTTATTTATTTTTTCAAAGAACCAACTTTTAGTTTTGTCAATTTTTTCAATTGTTTCTTTTGTTTCAATTTCATTAATTTCAGCTCTGATTTTAATTATTTCTTGCCTTCTACTTCTTTTGCTGTTGTTTTGCTCTTCTTTTTCTAGGATTTTGAGATGAAGTATGAGATCATTTATTTGTTGGTTTTTTCTTTTTTTAAGGAATGAACTCCAAGCAATGAATTTTCCTCTTGGAACTGCTTTCAATGTGTCCCATAGATTCCGGTATGTTGTGTCTATGTTTTCATTTATCTCTAAAAATTTTTTAATTTCCTCCTTGATGTCTTCTATAACCCATTGATCATTCAGTAACCTATTGTTCATTCTCCAAGTGATGCATGATTTTTCCTTCCTTCTTTTATCGTTGATTTTCAGTTTCATTCCATTATGATCAGTTAAGATGCATGGTATTATCTCTACTCCTTTATATTGTCTAAGAATTGCCCTGTGACATAATACATGATCTATTTTTGATAAGGATCCATGTGCTGCCGAGAAAAAAAGTGTAACTGCTTGATGTTGGGTGGTATATTCTATATATGTCAATTAAGTCTGGGTTGTTAATTGTATTATTGAGTTCTATAGTTTCCTTATTCAACTTTTGTTTGGAAGATCTGTCCAGTGGTGAGAGAGGTGTGTTGAAGTCTCCCATGATTATTGTATGGTGGTCTATTAGACTCTTGAACTTGAGAAGAGTTTGTTTAATGAACATAGCTGCACCATTGTTTGGGGCATATATATTTATGATTGTTATGTCTTTTTGGTGTATGGTTCCCTTGAGCAATATGTAGTGTCCCTCTTTATCCCTTTTGATTAACTTTGGCTTGAAATCTATTTTATTAGATATGAGTATGGACACTCCTGCTTGTTTCCGCAGTCCATATGAGTGGTATGATTTTTCCCAACCTTTCACCTTCAGTCTATGCATGTCTTTTCCTATCAAATGCGTCTCCTGTAGGCAGAATATTGTTGGGTCTTGTTTTGTGATCCATTCTACTAGCCTGTGTCTGTTAATTGGTGAGTTTAAGCCATTAACATTTAGGGTTATTATTGAGATATGGGTTGTTCTTCTAGCCATATTTGTTTATTTATGTTACTAAACATGGTTTGTTTTCCTCTTTGATTATTTTTACCCCCTTTACTGTACTACCTCCCACTATTGGTTTTCATTGTTATTTTCCATTTCCTCTTCCTGTAATGTTTTGCCGAGGATTTTTTGGAGAGATGGTTTTCTAGCTGCAAATTCTTTTAACTTTTGTTTATCGTGGGAGGTTTTAATTTCATCTTTCATCATGAAGCTTAATTTCACTGGATACACAATTCTTGGTTAGAACCCATTTTCTTTCAGTGTTTGAAATATGTTATTCCAGGATCTTCTAGCTTTCAGAGTCTGTGTTGAAAGATCAGCTGTTATCCTGATTGGTTTACCCCTAAATATAATCTGCTTCCTTTCTCTTGTAGCTTTTAAAATTCTCCCCTTATTCTGTATGTTGGGCATCTTCATTATAATGTGTCTAGGTGTGGATCTCTTATGATTTTGCACATTGGGCATCCTGTAGGCTTCTAGGATTTGGGATTCTGTCTCATTCTTCAAGTCCGGGAAGTTTTCTTGTATTATTTCATTGAATAGATTGCTCATTCCTTTGGTTTAGACCTCTATACCTTCCTGTATCCCAATGACTCTTAAGTTTGGTCTCTTTATGTTATCCCATATTTCTTGGATGTTCTGCTCATGGTTTCTTAACAGTCTTGCTGAGCTGTCTATGTTCTTTTCAAGTTGAAATACTTTGTCTTCATTGTCTGATGTTCTATCTTCTAAGTGTTCTACTCTGCTGGTAGTATTCTCAATTGAGTTTTTAAGTTGGTTTATTGCTTCCTGCATTTCTAGGATTTCTGTTTGTTTTTTATAACCTCTATCTCCCTGTATTGTTGATCTTTTGCTTCTTGGATTTGTTTATGTAATTCATTGTCGAAGTGCTCTTTCGTTGTCTGATTTTGCTGTCTAATGTCTTCCTTGAGACTCCAGATCATCTGAAGCATGTATATCCTGAATTCTTTATCTGACATTCCATCTGCTGCAGATATTACCTCTTCTAACGTTGAGTTGACCTACATTGCTTGTGGTCCTTTCTTTCCTTGTCTTTTCATACTGTTCGCGTTTCTTTCTGCTTGGTGAAACTGTTGTGTTATTGAATTTTCCCCCTATATATTTATATTGCTCTTGTATAGTTGCAAAGTCTCCCTTGCAGGCGCGGGTGGCGGCTCTGCCCCTCCTCCAATTGGGGCAATGTGCCTACCATGCCAGCAGGCCGCTGGGCCTGTTCTGCCGGTCGGTTGCAGGTCCACCTACCTTGCAGGCGCGGGGGGTGGCTCTGCCCCTCTGCGGGTTTCTTGGCCTGTTCTCCCTTTCCTTTTCTTAAAAAATTTTTTTGAGAAAAAAAATTTATAAGCCCCAGATATTGTACTAACAGACTCCATTTTGTTTCTTTAACTTGTTTAAGTTATTTCTTTGTCCAAGCTTCTTGCTGGGAGTCATGGCATTCTGAGAGTGGAAACTGCTCCTAAGCAATAAAATTACTCCTGGTGACAGGAGGATGCCAACAGGACTCCAGTGATTGAACCCCAGAAAAATGAGATTTGCAACTGGATATAGCCTAACCAAAATTGCTATGCATATACATAGCTCTTAGTTCCCTAGTTCTGTCATTTGCCTATATTAGCTAATGTCAGTATCGGAAAGATAGATTTGGAGACTAGCTTGTGGCAAGCAATCTCTGAGCTATTTGCATAGACTCTACTGGTCCTTGAAGCCAAGGAGATTTTGGTCTGGCATTGTAAGTCATTTTGTGGTTTATTACACAAAGTACATGACCTCAGTCTTCAGTCAGCTACAGAGGCTGCTCTGCAGTTCCAGAGTTGGGCATTACCCACTGGGCTTGGACAGCCCACCTCCTACCTTATTTGGCAAAAGAACATTCCACAGATATCCTTTGAAGCCCCCTTTGTATAAATAAAGGAAATGCCAGCTCGCTGGCTTGCACTCTCTCTCTCCTTCCAATGTGGAAGCAGGACCTTAAAGTCGCAGAGCCATCCTGCCCTTGCTTTTCAAAATTATTTCTGTGTTGTGTGGGTTTTTTTTTTGCCATATTTTGCAGCCAGCTCACTACACATAAGGGAACACAGCATATCTAGCCTGTGAAGGCTGCAGGTGAGACTAGCTGTCTTTCTAATTTTGGATAAACTGAGAATAAATTTTTTTTCTTTCCTCATCAATTAACCACTCCCCCCCCCTTTTCTCTCTTTCTCTTTCTCCTCTCTCTCTGTTAATTGGACTCTTGAGGTGATAGTATAATGCCAGATTCGTGGGACCCCAATAGACCTCCAGGAGCCAAATCCGATGCAATCACACAAGAGTCTTTATTGCAAGCTCGAGCCTGGTCTCACAACCATTCCCAATGCAGCGGTCCCAGGGAGTGAGTCCTGGTCCTTTGTTCAGTGAGATTTTTATACGTTTTGGGGGGATACTCTATGCATCACAACATCACACAGCAAATCATTCCATACCATGGGAAAATCAAACAACAACTCTTATCATTGATTAGCACACTCACTGTCGGGAACAAGTTGGGTAGGGGTGATTGGTTAGTATAAGAGGGGGATTCCTTTGAACTTATTGGTTTATGCCATGAGGGGTGTACCTGCTAAACTACATGGTTTCCCAACATATTATCAACCACCATAAACTACAGGGGGGGGGGGGTCATCTGGCATCCCAGGTATTTTCCCTGTCTCATGCTGATTGGTGGTTGCTAGGGGGTTGCTATGGGTCCTCACCTAGCCTAACTGAGTCAGGGACACCTGGCACTGCAGATCTCTCCTGTTATTTACAGACAAACAACTCAGCAGGGTGGGTATGTGCTTAGGAGTGCTCTGTGGGTTTTTCCAAAGACAAGGGTCATGCCCTTTTTTGGACAAGCTTTGCTCTGAGGTAGAAAGGCTGGATTCTCAAAAATTGAGTCACAGAAGTTTCTTAATAGACGACTAGGCCAGTTGGTTAAGGCCCCAGAGTCAGGCCAATACTCCAATAACACCCCCACTTCAGGAGCTACTCACCAGAAAGCTACAAATTACAGATTCACACACCCTCCTCTATAGGTTTGATAATTTGCTAAAATGACTTGCGGAATTTAGGAAAACACTTGTGTTTATTGATTTATTGTATAGGATGCAACTCAAGAACAGCTAAATGAAAGAAATGTGTAGAGGGAGGAATAGGGGAACTTCTGTACCTTCTTTATGCACCACTCTCTCCATACTTCCAGTGTTCACCAATATGGAAGCTCTCTGAATCCTGTTGGTTAGGAGTTTTAGGGGTTTTTACAGAGGTTTCTTTCTTTACTTAAACATTAGTAGTTAAATCATTGGCAATTGGTATTTGAACTCAATCTTCATTTAGTCTCCCTTCCCTGAAAGAGGGTTGGTATGGGAAGTTCCAACTTTCTTATCATGCCTTGATCTTTCTAGCAACTTAGCCCCATCTTGAAGCTATCTAGGGACTCCTAGGGACCAGTCAAATCATTAGCATATAAAAGACATACTAGTTATCTGGGAAATTCCAAAAGTTTTTGGACCTCTATGCCAGAAAAAGGGACAAAGGCTATATTTATTTATTTATTTATGTAAGCACACAGTGTCCACTCTGTAAGAACTTCCTCACCTTTAAACCATGGTTGAATAGCTTCACTTTCATGATAAGAACAAACTAGAAAACACAGTCTACCCAACTGCAGGAGTTTGCAAGGAAATTAGTGTTCTCCAGAGAAACAGATGAACAGAGTATTGAGAGATTGTGTAAGAAATTGGTTCTTGTGATGAGAAATTCAAGCATCCCAAGATCTGTTACTGGCAAGAGGGAGACCCAGGAGAGCTAAAGATATAATTCCAATCCAAATCTGAAGGCCTGAGTCTAAAGGTAGGTGAAGACCGGTATGCCAGTCCAAACGCAGAGAAAAAGATTTTCCCTTAGCCTTCTTTTTTTTTTTTTATTCAGGTCTCTAGTGGACTGGAAGAGGACCATCACATTGGGGAAAGTGATCTGTTTTGCTCAGTCTACAACTTCAAATATTAATTTCATTCAGAAACACTCTCATTTTTTATGATCCCATTAGACAATGGCAAGTGTAGCTGGGGAAAGAGATTGACTGGTATCCACAGAATGGTCATCCTATCTATTTGATTATCAAAATCTTCCTCCACTGTGGTCACCCTTTTTGTAAGCTCCCAAGTAGGCCAAAATATCATTATGTTTTTTGCCCATTCAGAGAAGGCTATCCATATATTTCTTTCCCAAATTTCCTTGTACTAATTTTCTGATCCTGTTCTTTCCAAGGACCTGATCATCTAGCCAAACCGCTGGACATAGCCAATGAATTGGTATGTAATTGCATGCATAACAATTTTTCTTTCCAAGCAAAGTTAACAACTAGGTGCATGGCTTGAAGTGTTACCGCTGTTGACCGGTGACGAGTTCTTGCTTCCCCAATGTTGAAGAATAACACCAAAGAAGCACGCCGAGGCAAGGTCAGAGTAGAAATTAGAAGTTTATTAAAGGACAGCAGAAAAGACTTCTCCCGGAGGAAGAAGGGGACCCAAGAGGTGGAATCCGTGGAAGTGCAGTTGTCTCTCCATTTTATAGTTTCTTTCAGTGATGGAATGTAGGTGGGAAGGCTGGAGGGGTGGGACACAGGTGGGCCAAAGAAGTAATCTGGTCAGGAAGGACTTCTGAGTCAGCACCTTCAAGTTTGCTGGGGGTTGTTCTTTAACACTTCTTTGGGATGGGCTCTGGCCTTGGGCTTTTTCCTGGACTTCATTAACATTCCATGAGTTGTCCTGCGTTTCTGGGATTCATTCTCAACATGGCCTCCATTTTAGATCTTACTCGATATTAGACCTGATCTAACTACACTGACTACCTAACTTTAAATCTGGCTTCAGAAGTTCTACCCACTGGGAAGATTTTTCTTCATCACTGTCTTTCACAGATGGCCCAGAGGGGGGTTGTAATGTTGCAGCTGTCACTTATTAGTGGGGTGTCTACATATCATGAAGAATCATCTGTAAACCAGGCCTGAGTATCTTTTGTCAACTAATTGCATGAACTCTCCATGAGGCTATAGGTACAGTCTGGGAAAGAGAAGGCAATGTAGCAGCAGTGAGGATCATGAATATTGGGCCACTTCTTCATGTAGCCCTTTGTGTCCCAGCTGCTTAAACCTGATAATGTATATACTACTTCCATTTTTCTTTTCCTTTTTCTTTCTTTCTTTATTTTTCTTTTTTATAAAAGTTCTCACTAAGTCGCTAAGACTAACCTTGAACTTGTGATTCTCCTACCTCTGCCTCCTGAGTCACTGGGATAATAGCTGTTCACCACCACATCTGCATGCTGAATTTAATAGTGTGGTGGGTCACATAACATTCAGTTCTTGATATGGGCTGTTTAGGTCTGGAGGTAACTTAGTGGCTCAGGGTTAAGTGTTCAGTCCCCACTAAGGCCCAGTAGCAGGCCAAGAGCTATTTCCCAAAAGTATAGTAATTGTCTATGGAGGATGACAGGACTTTTCTATAAAATCCTAAAAGTCTGTGCTCTGATTGTTTCTACTGGCCCACCAAAGTCTCCAAACAGCAACCTTGACTGCCACTGCCACTTCAAGCATCATTGGCTCTGGCCCAAGTGGCAGAGCAGTTTGCACAACAGCCTGACCTATTGCAGAGTTTTCTCTTTCATCTGACTTGGAATGCTGTGGGTTACTCAAATTCCTATAGTTGGGCATGGACACAGTGCTCTATCCTCAATGCCCTCCTCAAGCCCATTCATGCAGGAGTAATAGAGAAGAACACTGCCTGGGGGAGTACAGGTCATTCCTCTCACCACTTCCCAACCCACCCTCCAAGAAGCAGAATTCTTTGGGTGGTAGGCTGGGAGAGGGATGTTTAGCATAAGTATCTGAGTCTTCTGGAAGTCTGTGTGTCAGGGCCAGAATCAGTGAAAGCTCAGGTTTAGGGCCACAGCCAGCCTATACCAATGGTAATAAACAAAGTTTATCATGAGAAGGAAATCAGAACGTTAAAAACACATGAGGGTGAAAATTAAATGCAAAAAGGTTATTAGTAAAGTTTCTGGTATTTCCAAACATATATTATAGGAAATTCAGCTCAGAGGGTGGAGAGGCAAGAGTAATAAAATAAAACTCAGGTTTATGGTTTAGGTCTACATTATTTACAACTTTAGCTGAGTCCCTTAGCCTTTCCAACTTACTTTTCCATTGTACATTTGAGCTAATGACTTCTGTCTATAACTGGATGATTGTGAGAGGAAAAATAAAATTGTTGATATGAAAGAGGCTTGTGAACTATAAATTTTATATAAACATAAGTGATATTTTCTTAAAATGGCAGATTTAGAGTAGATCCCATGCTTTGCTCTTCTAATCCAAAGAATGGAAACTTTTGGAAATTTGAATGGATATTCTGGAAGTAAGGAGAATGTCTAATTCAGGGAGAATAGCCCAATAAAACCAAAGAGTAGACAAAAATCTCTAAGATTGATTTGTGTGGTTTCAGAGACCACAGTTTGAATCTGAGTTGAAGAGGTATATTGCTTCTTAAAAAGAAATGAACCTGATTCTTTTAGGATTGAAGGAACTAAAACCAAGAAAATTAGTATTGAATTTCAGGCTGGATTAAGTTATCAACAGAGGCTCTGGTAGGGAGTCTAAATTCTTCATTGCAGTCTTTAAATTACCACTCACTAGCTATGTGACCTTGGACAAAAAGCTTACATGCAAAAGAATCCTACATCATGGCCAGCTGTGGTAGTGTATGCCTTTAATCCCAGAGGCTTGGGAGGCAGGAGGATAACGGGTTTAAAGTCAGCCTCAGCAAATTAATGAGGCCGTGAGAAACTTAATAAGACCCTGTATCAAATTTTAAAAAAATATAAAAAGTGCTGGGGATGTAACTCAGTGGTTAAGCATCCCTGGGTTCAATCCCTGATATATATATTTTTAAAAAATCCTGCCTCGGGGCTGGGGATGTGGCTCAAATGGTAGCACCTCGCCTGGCATGCGTATGGCCGGGGTTCGATCCTCAGCACCACATACAAACAAAGATGTTGTGTCCACCGAAAGCTAAAAAATAAATATTAAAAAGTTTCTCTCTCTCGCTCTTTCTCTCTCTCTCTCTCTAAAAAAAAAAAAAATCCTACCTCATAGAAAAATTGGAGTCTGAATGGGAAAAATAGGCAGTGAATAAGACATTGTTTTTTTTCCACACTGGTCTTCCTACCACATTTGAGACCAAGATCTATTTGTAATTACAAGATTTTTTTAAAATACTTTTTCTGGTAGATAGAAACAATGCCTTTATTTTATTTATTTATTTAGGTGTTGGAGATTGAACCGGGGCCTTGTACATGAAAGGCAAGCACTCTACCAACTGAGCTATAGCCCCAGCCCCCCTTATTTTATTTTTATGTGGTGCTGAGGATCAAACCTAGTGCTTCACATGTGCCAGGAAAGCACTCTGCCAACTGAGCCACAACCCAGCCCTAATTACAGGATTTTTAAAGTCAGTAAATGACAGATTTCATCATTTAATTTAAGCTTTGATTGGTTTTTTTTTCAGCCTTGACATATGCCTTAGTCCACAAATATTTCCACCTAATGTCTTATTTGTTAAAAATTGTTCTCCTTGGCCAGGTGAGGTGGTGGATGCCTGTAATTCCAGTGACTCTGTTGGCTAAGGCAGGACAATTCCGATTTCCAGGTAAGCCTTGCAAAGGCCCCAAGCAACTTAGCAATACCCTGTCTCAAATTAAAACTTTAAAAAATAATAATACTAAATAAAGGTCTGGGGATGTAGCTCAGTGGAAATTGCCATTAGGTTCAACCCCCAATACCAATAATACTTTTTTTTTACAAAGAAACAAAACCCAAATTATATCTCTTGTCTCTCTGGTGGGAATTCCTAGTCCTTTCATATTGTGTATGTGTTTGGGAGTGCTTCACATGACATTCTGGTCAACAATGAACTGCATATGATAGTGGTGCCATAAGATTGTATTGCCTAGTAATGTCATAGCCATCTTAATTTGTGTAAATATACTCTGTGATCCTCACACAATGACAAAATTGCCTAACAATGAACTTCTCAGAACCTATTTCCATCATTAAACAACATGTGATTGTATGTGTGTACATGAGTATGTATAATCTGAATAAGGGATATGGGATCTTAAAGTTCTCATCACAACTCATCTCCAAGATCAAGAATCTAAATTCAGCCTGTAAATCCAGCAGTTTGGGAGGCTAAGGCAGGAGGATTGCAAGTTCAAATCCAGCTACCATAACTTGCAAGGTCCTAAGTAACTTAGTGAGACCATGTCTTAAAATTAAAAATTTTAAAAAGGGCTGGGGATGTGGCTCAGTGGTTTAGTGCCCCTGGGTTCAGTCTCTGTGTTTTGAGAAATAAAAAGAATTCATCTCTGTCTGAGAGATCAGGGGAGGGTTGGGGATGGAGGGGCAGGGGAAGGTGGTGGTTACTGGCAGTAAAGACTGGGAAGGAGCTTGAGAGCACAATAGGAGAACATTGAACACCATGCTGGAGATTCTGGATTTGAGGCTATAATAAATTGGCTCTCATCATTGGCTTTTTCATCAGTAAAAGGATATTATCATTCCACCATGCGACCAGCACACTGGTTTCATTAAAGAGGTTCTTGGCATAAAAGTTAGCTAGCGAGATCAAAATAAACACACAGACTCAATTACCTTTTTCTATGACCAGGTCCGAGATGGCTCCCACCTCTCTGGCTCACACCTCGAACCACCCGGTAGGGCAGCAAGGATTACCTAGGGCTAGCAGGAGAGAGAGAGAGAGAGAGAGAGAGAGAGAGAGAGAGAGAGAGAGAGAGAGAGAGAACGCCAGGGAGTGGCCTTTTATTGGGGAACAAGAAATTCAGGGGAGAATTCCATCCAATGAAGGTTGAGGGGGGCAGCACTCCAAGGTCAGGGTCAGTGATTGGCCTCCGGGTCAGTGGTCAGTCACACCCCCACACAGACAGGCTCTCGCACCAGGAGAGGGTCGGGAAAGCTCCCGACACAGTTTAGCCAGAGCGCCTCACACCCAATCTGGGAGTTGCCCAATCACATGTGAGAATGGCTCCCCACATTATCAGATGGGTATTCAGAGTTTGCAGAGATAGCAGGGTAGAGGAGAAGTATTGAAGGAGAAGAACCTGAAAGAGAGAAGACAAGTAGATGATTTTATCCTTCTAGGAAAGAAATGACAAAGATTTGATATGTGGTTCTGGTGAGAAGAGACAGAAGCCTTGAGAGACGGTCTGGAAGGTGACAGAAAGTGCCCTCCCTGTGACCTATGCTGAGCCTAAGCTCCAAGGAGGGGTTCTTGCTCCTAGGAAAACTGAAACAAAAGAAACAGAAACTTGGGAAAGCAAGAATTTTAAGGGTCACTTGGTGTGACATTGGGGTAGAGCTTAAGTAACTCTAGGAATTACTTATTGTGTGATAAGTAAAGATCAAATGGCTAAGCAAGGAATTTAGAACAGCAAGGGAGAAGTTAGTGTGTAATAATTTTACCATCACTAAATTCATAATTTGACTTAAGTCATTTTTTTTTTACTTTAACCTCAATTTCTTCATATGTTTACTTTATATAATCTGTGCACTTCAGGCCAGGGCCAATACCACAAGTTTAAAAAAATTATATATCTTCTTTATTTTTAAAATTTGCCCTATGAAGTTCATATTAGTCTCCCAGTTTTACAGATGAGGACCATCTTTTACAGAGGAAAAGAGGGCAATTTACCTAGAGTCACAAATGTTGGAAAGGATTGAGGAATGAAAGTACATTGTTTTTTAAACCTGATACTTCAATCTGCAAATATATATATATATATATATATATATAGAGAGAGAGAGAGAGAGAGAGAGAGAGAGAGAGACCAGAATTAAACCTCATTTAGATTTCAGCTTCAAGGAGGAGGAGGCAGCTTTTTGTGTGACTCTGGAAGGGAGAGAGGGTACTTGGGAAGGAGCTTAGAACTGGAGAGGATGAACTTATCATTTCCTTAAACATAGGAGCTCAGCACAGCTGAGTTCACAGTGCAGGTCCTATGGAAGAAGGGAATGGAAAGTGAGAAATGTGGTAAAGGAGAACAACCTCAGACTCAACTAATCCAAATAGATTTTAACATCTATTTGTCTTACCAGAGCCCAGTTAGTTGATAAATTCACTCATTTCTTGTAGTTCCAAAGCATTAAGAATGATTAGTACATACTAGTATTCACCTGTCTTTTTATTGTTTCACCATCTCAGTCATCATAGGCAACAGTTTTACTAAAAGTTTTGTGGCAATATAACAAAGGTTATCAACTCTCTAGTCTGTAATATCTGTTTCCTTGCCACTCTTAAGATTTAGGAAGGTGGGAGTGAATTGGAGAAGGAAAAAAAATATTTTATTTGCATAATGAGAAAAACTTTACACAGCCTAATGATGATCAAGTGCCATAAATTTAAGAGTTAAAAAATCAAAACTTTATATTTCATCAAACTAAAAAAACTTCTTCACAGCAAAGGAAATAATCAAGAACATGAACAGAAAGCCTACAGAATGGGAGAAAATCTTTGCTACCTGTACCTCAGATAAAGCATTAATCTCCAGGATACATAAAGAACTCAAAAAACAGGGGCTGGGTTGTGGCTCAGAGGTAGAGTGTGTGCCTAATATGCATGGGGCATTGAGTTTGATCCTCAGCACCACATAAAGCAAAATAAAGGACACTGTGTCCACCTTCCACCTATAACTAAAAAATAAATATTTTTTAAAAAATCAAAAAACTTAACACCAAAATAAAAAAAATAACCCAATCAATAAATGATCAAAGAATCTGAATAGACACTTCACAGAAGAAGAAATATGACTGGTTAACAAATATATGAAAAAACGTTCAATATCTCTAGCAAATTAGAAATGCAAATTAAATCTGCACTGAGATTTTATCCCACTCCAATCAGAATGGCAATTAACAAGAATACAAGCAACAATAAATATTGGCAAGGATGTGGGAGAAAGGTCTGCTTTACATTGCTGGTGAGACTGCAAATTGATGCAACCACTCTGGAGAGCAGAACAGAGACTCCTCAGAAAACTTGGAATGGAACCACCATTTGACCCAGTTATTCCACTCCTCGATATACACCCCAAAGGACTTAATATCAGCATACTATAGTGATGGTCACAACAATGTCCATAGCAGCTCAATTCACAATACCTAAGCTGTAGAAACAACCTAGGTGCCCTTCAACAGATGAATGGATAAAGGAAATGTGGTATATATGCACAATGAAATATTACTCAGCCATAAAGAAGAATGAAATTATGGCATTTGCTGGTAAGTGGATGGAACTGGAGACTATTATGCTAAGTGAAATAAGCCAATCCCCCAAATTGAAAGGCCCAATGTTCTGATATTCAGATGCTGACTCACAATAGGTGAGGGGAGGGAGACTGGAGGGAGGGAATAAGAGGAAGGGAGGGGGATGGGAATGGGGAAAACCGTAGAACAAATTGGACATTATTTCCCTATGGATCCATGACCAGTGTAACTCCATATCATGTATAACCTCAGGAATGGGAAGTTATACTCCATATATATATATGATATGTCAAAATACATTCTATTGTTATATATAACAAGAAGAATAAATTTTAAAAAATCAAACCTTTGAAACTGAGATCCAAATGGGGGGAAAAAGTATTTTTTTATTCAAGGAATTGATGATTTGACCAGGAATATATAAGTGTTTCAAGCGTACAAACTGTGAATATTAAACATATTAAACAAACCTATTTGTAAGGAGAAGAAAAGTGGAGTTTGGAAATCAAGTGGTATAAGTAACAAAATAAGACAAGAGAGAAGTCTTCCAAGGACAAATGATCTTGATTTTTATGGGGGTCAGGGAAGGGTACTGGGAATTGAACCCAATTATGACTGAGCTTAATCTCCAGACCTTTATGTATTTAGGGTACTGGGGATTGAACTATGGGACACTCGCCCAGCCCTGTTTTGTATTTTAGAGATCAGGTCTCATGAGTTGCTTAGCACCTTGCTTTTGCTGAGGCTAGCTTTGAACTCGAGATCCTCTTGTCTCAGCTTCCTATCACTGGGATTATAGGCATATGCTACCACACTGGACAGACCTTTATATTTTTAAAATTTGAGACAGGGTGTAGCTAAATTGCTTAGGGTCTCTAAGTTGCTTAGAACTTTCGTTCCTCCTGCCTCATGCTCCTGAGTCATGAGATTACAGGCATGTTCCACCAACCTAGTGTGATCATGAATTTTGAAGTAAGATTAACTCAAATATTAGCACCTGAGATCCCAAAAATAAAGTTGTACTGTCAACAAGAGGCAGGAAGTTCTTAGTCAGCCTTCCGTGAGGTTGATAGGAATTAAATATATTATTTATGTGGGAAAGACAGCAATTCCTAGGGCTCAAGGTCTGCATTTATCAATTCATTTGTTCCAGAAGACTAAGAGCAGTTGTTGGAAGCTGCTGCCAAACGGATGGGGTTTCACGTGTTGGTTGAAAGTCAAGGCATCTTATTTTTTTAATGTTATTGTAGTTTTTTAGACCTTTATTTATTTGTTTATATTTCTGTGATGCTGGGGATTGAACCCAGTGCTAGGCAAGCACTCTACTACTCAGTTTACAGTCCCAGCCTGAGTCAAAGCATATTTATTTTTACAGTAGCATGTGACTTACTTCCATGATTTTTCTGGGCCCTTGGGCTTCTAGATTAATATGAGCGCTTGCAACTTCCTCTAAACTTATAATTAATTTCAAAAAAGCTATTTACTATTAAAAAGAATTGCATTCAGAATGGCAGATTATCCTGGGAAAGTTGGCAACATTTGTATTTCCCTATTCCCCCACCTAATGTGTAAGAGCTTCCAATACCAGACTGCACCCAGGCTGAGCATCACCATTCCTTTTAACTTTTGCCAATCTGATAATGTAAAATGTATCTTTTCTTATTCATACTTCTTTGATTATTGGTGAGAGAGAACATTGTATCCTACCACATTTGATTTCCTGTCTGGTGTCCATTTTTCTGTCGTCTGATAGTTTTTCCCTACTGATTTATAAGCCCTTGAAAAAAGCATTTCTATAATGGATATACCAATGTGCTGTTCTTTACATATATTGTAAATATCCACAACCCTTACTCCAGTTTTCTCTCAACTCTCAAGCAGATGCTAGGTAGTTCTTCCATTGATTTAAAAAAAAAAAAAAAAAAACCTCAACCTCAAGTAATCATGTTAGGCATGGTATCGGCAAATTTTTTCTTCTCTTTTGGTTCTGCGTATGGAAGCAGTGAAGCCACACTACACCAATGAGCTAAACACCTTAGCAATAGTGTTTAGAATGTCTAAACCCATTTCCAAGGAAATCTGGGAGGTTGCATCTACATCTAGACATCCCCGTCTGCTCAGAAAAATCAAACAATAGTCTTCAAGGACCTCAGAGGGATTGCCGTCACCCTCTCATAATTCTCAGAATTTATATGAGTCCCAGGTCCTAATCGCACTAATGAGCACTCAGTGCTCATGGGCATATGTGTAGGCGAAAATGTGGCTTGAATTCTCCAGTCTTTATGTGGCAGGAATCCTTGAGGCCCTGCAATTGGCCTGCTCAGGCTTGGGCCAGTCTCTGCCAAAGTAACAAAAGACTGTTGGAGATGCATAAGGACCTCACTCAGGCTCTCAGATCAGTGATCTACAACACCAGTCATGATGGCACAGTTAAGAGCCTCCTGTCTTTTCCTCTTTCTTCTTGTTGACTTCATGCCAACAGATGCCAAGCAAGATAAGATGAAGGTAAGTGAGCTCCAGAGAGGGCAGGAGAGGGTAAACATGTATCTTTTCTTATTCATACTTTTTTGATTATCAGTGAGAGAGAACATTGTATTCCACCACATTTGATTTTCTGTTTACTCTTCTGTCCTGCTTCTATATTCTGTACTTCTTGCAAGATTTGGACTTGGGCTTTCTACCTTCTTGTGGGTTCCCCTAAACCTTTCTTCTCTTTTCCTTGAATATTCTTCATTCCCCATAAAATGGTGATCCTTGAGTACAGTCCTTTCTCTCCATCTCCAAGTGGAGGACTCCTGGAGCCCCATCTCCACCCCCACTCCCAGCCACATCAGTCACTAGCTGATCAGAGCTGGATCTGACAGTGGGACCAACGTGGATATCAGAGTAGGTGGGGATTGAGGTTTGGAGGAAAGGCTGAATCTGGTCATTTTAGACACAAATGATAGTGAAGGAAGGGGTTTTTTGCTAGTTTCTTCCTGAGTTCTTTCTAGTCCACTCAAACACTAATGTGAAGAAACACTTACATGGAAGTTTTAGGGATAAAGTCATAGTTATCACAGGAACATGAAAGAAATAACTGGAGTCTTAAAACAACTGGATTTGGAGTCAGATGTCTTGGAATCTGGCCTCAGTTTTATTCCCAGCTTATGACTTAATTGCCTTATTGATAAAACATGTATATATGGTAGTGGAAGGGATAGTCCAAGGAAGGATAGTAATGAATGAGAAGACTGAAAGGCAAAAAGGAATCATGAATTTAGAGACAAACAAACTTCACATGGTGGGTTGTCACTTTGGGCCTTGGATATAAATTTACTCAATGCTAATTTATTTTAACAGAATCTAGCTCATGGGTGGGTGAGCAACAATCATTACTCATATAATATGTTCTACAAAAGACAACTCTGATAAGATCTTTACCTCTATCTGAAATTGACTAGAAAAGTTGCTGGGTGACTTTCTATTTTCAGAATTGATAGGGTTTTTTATGTTACCAAATGCTGCCTAATTTTGTGTGGAGACTTTGGGCTTAGAATTTGCTTAATAAAAGCTGAGTCTGAGCCCTTTTTAATATTTATTTTTTAGTTGTAGTTGGACGCAATACCTTTATTTTATTTATTTATATGTGGTGTTGAGGATCAAACCCAGGGCCTTGCATATGCTAGGCAAGCCGCTCTACTGCTGAGTCACAACCCCAGCCCAAGCCTGAACCTTTTTAACAAACAATGATGGAAAACCTGGTTATTCAGATGTAGAAGTATGAGTCTAGACCCTTATCTCTCACCCTACAAAAAAGTCAATTCAAAATGGATCAAAGACCTAAGAATTAGACCAGAAACTGCAACTCCTGGAGGTGGGGGGACATAGAGTTATACATTCTAGCACATAAGCATAAGGTTCACAGTAGGATCCCTGAAGTTCAGGAAATAATGCCAAGAATTAATAAATGGAATGGCATCAAATTGAAAAGCTTCTACACAGCAAGGAAAATAATTTTAAGAAGGTGAAGAGAGAACCTACAGAATGGCAGAAAAATCTTTGCTAGCTACTCTTCTGACAGAAGATTAAAATCCAGAATATATGAATATATATGTTATATTACATGCATGTATGAATATGTAAAAATAAATCTCACTATTATGTAAAAATCACTATAATGCACCGAAAAAAATCTGCAAAAAAAAGTTGTGTCTGGAGGGGTTCTGACATATCACATAGATTTAAATAAACTAGGAACAATAATCAACATCTGTAGTAAGTCTTCAAGTTCAGAGTCTAAGACCCTGCAATCTGTTTTCAGCATGATTTTCATTGTGATAGGGGGAAAAAGAAAGAGGTGCAGAAAGCAAATTCTTAAAATTGTTTAACTTGGAACCAGGCACCATGAAAGTAGAAATGAATGTTCTCATATAATATTCTCTTTATACACACCTTAGAACTGATGCATATAAGTGTGCAAATTTAGAGAAAGGCACAAAAACTTACATAGAGAAAATTGCTTTCTCCCTAAGAGACGGACTGAGTAACTGCAACCTGGTATACTAGTGATATAATCACTGGATTTATAGAGCTGGAAAAAGTTGGGTTTTGTTTTACATTACTCCTGAATGGGGGCGGATAGTGTTTAGTTAAAATTCTTTCTGGTCCATTGCATATCCAGGAAATCTAGTTTAATCCTGTTTAAGTCTGCACCTTTCTTAGGATCTAATGCCCTTCTCTTTTTTTCAAAACAGTTTCTCTGCCTTTTTCTCACTAGAGGGTTCAGATAAGTAGCTTCCTTTTCGTATTTCCTATCTTATACTCCTTGTATTCCACAGACAATTTGTAACAGCTTCCTCAATATAGGGAAAGAGATCAGGTTGTGCTAGTGAGTACTGAGGCTTCAGAGTACTTGGGTACTATAGGTACCCTGCAAGAATAGACAAGAATAAGAAAAATGAGATGAGAACTGCTTTGTAGAGGAATTCAACATAAGTACATGCAATGGAAGTTTCAGGAAGAGCCTATTTCTGTTACGTAAAATTTATTTCTGTTTTATGTGGATATCCATTCAAGTATGTTCAGGAGATTTGAGAAGGAATAGGATAGATGGAGCTGATGATGATGAAGGTGGGCACTAGGTACCTGAAACACAATGGTGTGGGGAGCTGGGTTTGTAATAGGTCAGATGCTGCCAGACAGATCCTAGTGACCTACTTGCAGAAAGGCTTTGAAGCTCTCCATATCTTCTCTTAGGCAATGGCAGGCGTTACCCCAAAGCTGGGATTTCACAGTATTGACATACAAGAGCATCACATGAGTAAGAGCATGACAGAAGGGAGAAAAGTGAGATGGGGATGAATGTTAAACTTGGAGGGCCCTCCTTATAGCTGCATTTTACTCATGGAGAAACTGAGGTCCAAGATGAGAATTACCTAGGTTCATAGAAGAGTGTAATAATACATCTGGCTTCGGATTCCCAGGCTAGAGTTCTTTCCATTCTAGTATGTTGATGCTTGAATTAAGAAGTCAGAAGACCTAGAGAAAGAAAAGTAACTCAGCTACTCTGAAATACGTAAGCAATTAAAAACTGCCCTTCTCTGAGACTTCAATCCAGAGCTAAAACATAGCTTCATTTTCACAGACATTAGGAAAGCAAGGGCTGGGATTGTGGCTCAGCAGTAGAGCACTTGGGGTCAATCCTCAGCACCACATAAAAATAAGTAAATAAATTAAATAAAGGTATTGTGTCCAACTACAACTAAAAAATGAATATTAAAAAATTTGGAAAGCAGTGTACTTTTCTCTTTAGCCCCACTTACTTTCTGTTTCTCATATCCCAGCTCACAAATCTCTTTTCTTTATATTTGTCCAAGTATTTCCTAGTAGCCTACCTCTGCCCAAATAATAGAAAGACAGACTTGACTACTTGTTGCTGGAGGAAAAAAAAAAAAAAGGAAAGATTTTTAAGTCACAAAACCCAAGTTTCAATATTTTCATTGATCCCTTAGACAATTATTTTTTGTTCTCTGAGTCTGATACCTGTATTATTCTTTAAGTGCTTTGAAATAATACATAGATATCAGGAATTATCACTAATATTATCATTTTTTAAAAATCTTCCAGATGGATTGCTACAAAGATGTAAAAGGCACCATATATAACTATGAGGCCTTCACTCTTAACGGGATGGAACGCATTCAATTCAAGCAGTATGAGGGCAAGTACATCCTCTTTGTCAACGTAGCCACCTATTGTGGCCTGACAGCTCAATATCCTGGTAAGAATATGTCTTTGGAACTAAATTTCCCAACTGATTTTAAATCACACTTGATATTCTAAAAACCATACTTGGAATTATATTCTAATTCTAATTATATGCCAACATAAATACTCATAGCTAAATGACTTTATTCTCAATGTCAAAATTCAATAAACTGTGCCCTATAGGCCAAATCTGGCCAGTCTGTTTTTATAAACCAAGTTGTATTGGACTCAGCTATGTTCGTTCATTTACTTATTATCTAAGTTGCTTTCATGCCACAGGCAGAGTTCAGTAGTTGTTTGAGTAGTGATGATGAAGGCCATGTGATCTGCAAAGCCTAAAATACTATTTAGCTTTTATAGAAAAAAAAAATTGCTGACAATTTCTAGGCTTGGCCTCTGCTTTGTCTGAAGTTTCTAATAAAATCAATATATATCTAAGAACTAGGAGCTTCATAGAAGATTCCAGAAGTCTCCTTGGAATCTTCATAGAAGATTCCAGAAGTCTCCTTAGATAAGAAAAGATCCATGTTTTTTGAGACTTTTGCAAAGTCTTTTATAATGACAAGGAAAGGGGGAAAGAGTTTATACCTGGAGCTGTATTTGACTGGAGTTAAGGGCCAGAAGAGGCTATGATAAAAGCACATACACCTTGTCAATCTTGCCTCTTCTCTTGGGTGTAGTTTTCTTCCTCCTTGTTCATTATTCAAGGAAGAATTTTTTCTCTCTCATATGTCTCTTAGGACCATTGGCTTAAAAACAAATGAATAGTAAGCAGGATGAATTATATCAGATACACTTTATATATTTGAATTACTAAGAATTTGTTTTTAATTATGTTGTGTTCTGCAGAAGTAATAGATTCACAAGCCTCAAAATTCGAAAGGAACAAAGAGGTTCAGAGTGAAAAAAAAAATCTTTCCACCTCCTTTTCCTCCCTTCAGACAGCTTATATTATCATATTTATAAAATATGGATATGGATTATTTTTCCTGCTTTTCCTACCAGTTGAAAACATGATGCGAATTTGTTTGCTGTCTTATTTTTTAAATTAACAACATAATTTTGAGTTTAGTTTATTTCCTCTTTCTTTTTTAAGACTGAATATTAACTGGGCTGATGGTGGATGCCTGTAATCCAGCAGCTTGTAAGGCTGAGGCAGGAGGATTTTGAGTTCAAAGTCAGCCTCAGCAACTTAGTGAGTTCCTAAGTAACTCAGTGAGACCCTGTAGTTAAGTGCCCTTGGATTCACTTCCTAGTACCAAAAAAAAAAAAAAGACTGAATATTATTTTTTAAACATAATTCATTTTGTCCATTTATAAGGGACTTTAAAAATGAACTTATTTCATCTCCTTCTGCACATAACAGATGAAGAAACTGAGGAATCATTGCTCAAGGAGTGGAAGACAGGCTTCCTATTTTCTTTTCTTTCCTAGAGGGAGGGATTATCTGTAGTGCTGAAGACAAGAGGGAAGTACATGGAGAGAGGTTCTGAGGACTCACGTGAAAACAGGAAAGCAGTCTCTCCTTTTAAAGAAAGGGGATAAAAGGAGATACCAATTGGGTGAGCTGAATCTGAGTGGCACTGGCTAGTGTTCATCAAGGGACTGAAGGCATCTGGTCCAGAAAGTGTCAATAAAGAGACATGGATTATAAAAGCCTGAGCCGACAAATTGGAAACTTCCTGGCAATAGAAGAAAGCTGCTGAAGCTCGTGTTTGGCAAATCACTGAAGACTTTTAGGTAGAAAGCATCTTTAATATCCTCAGGATGGTTGAAGAGCAGCAGAAAGCTTAACTTGAACTTTTTCTGGTTTTCTTTGGCTCTGTCAGATTGATCTGCACTCTACCAGCCTGTACTGAGGAAAGAAGCTCAGTCTTGAAAGAAAGATTCAGTCTGTAAATTCACCAACCAGGGAAAGCAAACTGATAAGAATAATAATGATGTTCCAACCTGGCTTTGTTTAAAAATCACAGGAGTTTGGGCTGGGGATGTGGCTCAAGCGGTAGCGTGCTCGCCTGGCATGCGTGCGACCCGGGTTCGATTCTCAGCACCACATACCAACAAAGATGTTGTGTCCGCCGAGAACTAAAAAATAAATATTAAAAATTCTCTCTCTCTCTCTCTCTCTCTCTCCTCTCTCACTCTCTCTTTAAAAAAAAAATCACAGGAGTTTGAATAATTAAGATGACTTGATCCCATCTCAGAGAAATAGAATCAGAAACTTATGGGCATCCTTATTCTTAATGATTGGGATGTGGCTACAGGCTTGAGAAATACTGTACTATATTCACTGGTCTAGCAGGCATGTCTGAAGATCTGGTGTCCAACTTCAGCTGTGTCACTCATAGCCTCTTTGATCTAGAGATATTTCCCTCCCTGGTCTCTGTTTCCTTCTCTGAAGAATGAATAACCCCAGGGATCCTTCTCTGCCCAAAGGTTATCAAGGCTGGCCATCATGTCCCTTTTCTAATCACAGAACTGAATGAACTTCAGGAGGAGCTAAAGCCCTTTGGCTTTGTTGTGTTGGGCTTTCCCTGCAACCAGTTTGGAAAGCAAGAACCAGGAGACAACACAGAGATTCTTCCTGGACTCAAGTAAGTGCCTGCCTGAAACCCAGTAGGAGACCCTTGTCCTTCTTTCCTATCTGCAGAGATTCCTCCATCTCAGAAACCTCCCAGAAAGGTAGTGGATTATTAGGCTCAAGGGTATCTGCAAACTGATTTTTTTAAACATTAATCTACCTTGATAAGAGTCTGGTAGTGTCCAGAGATTTTGTCTCCACCCCTGGTTGAGAACTGGGTGGACTGTGGAAGAGCAGAAGAACAGAGATAATTGGCACAGAAACAATGAGAGGAGCCAAGATAGATTGTGGAATAAAATAGTGACTAAGGAGCCCAAAGTCTAAAAATGGCCTATTTCTGTCACCTCTCCCATCTATTATATCTATTCCTCATTCTACCCTTTCCTGTGACTTCAAATCTGGTGTCCCATCATAACTTTATCCTGGAGCTTCCTGAGAACATTTGGTTATTGCAGGTATGTTCGTCCAGGGGGAGGATATGTACCTAATTTCCAGCTTTTTGAGAAAGGAGATGTGAATGGTGAAAAAGAACAGAAAGTCTTCACCTTCTTGAAGGTGAGTCAGTTACTGGCTTAAACCTCCTCCTTTTCCCTAATATTCTTAGTGCAGAATTGTTATGGTAGAAATGGGCCCAAGAGATCCTGCCTAGAGGTTGGATTGATCTTTTTAGAGGGAATCTTCAGGTCAGCATAAGATTTGGGTTTAATTTGTTAGTGTTTTGGGGCCCTGACTTTGTATGGGGGAGAGAATTGTGTGGAATGGCAGCTTTTACTGGGACCACCTCTTACTCATTGACATTCATTAATTCATTCATCTAAGGTACATTTAATGAGTGCCTGCTACCTATAATGCAGGCTAAATAGTAACATGAGATCACAGTTAAGAGAGAGAGAGAGAGAATGTGCTAGAAATCAACAAGATTAATACAATGTAGTAGGTATTTTTAGTTGAAACATTGGTTTTTATTTATTTGTTTGTTTGTTTATTTTGTACTGGGGATTGGCCCCAGAGGTGCTTAACCACTGAGCCACATCCCCCAACCCTTTTTTTATTTTTTATTTTGAGACAGGGTCTCACTAAATTGCTTAGGGCTAGGCTAAGTTGCTGAGGTTGGCCTCTAACTTGTGATACTCTTGCCTTAGCCTCCCAAATTGCTGGGACTATAGACATGTGCCATCATGCTGCTAATACTGGTTTTTGGACAAAGAGAGTGCCAGAGCTAAAAGAATCCTAAATATCACTAGAGTGAATTACTTCTAAATATTGGACTTGGACCAAGACTAGCCCATTTTAAAATTTGTGTATATCCTCAGTAAGCTGAAGAAAGAATACGTACAGAGGATTTCATTAATTCAACTCACGTAACTTATAGGGCTGTCCTTTATTTAAAGATTCTGACTGAGACTGGGGTTGTAGTTCAGTGGTAGAGTGCTCACCTAGCATGCACGAGGCACTGGATTCAATCCTCAGCATCATATAAATGTAAAATAAAGATATTGTGTCCACCTAAAATTAAAAAATAAATATTAAAAAATAAAGATTATGACACATATATTCTTAGGATGGCATTTCTAAAATGATGATGATGAATTGACGGTATTTAACATTTTTGCTTTGATATAATGTCATTAACTCTAAGTTATCCCCAAAAGATATTTATTGAAATGCTATTGGCCCATTGAACCCTAAAACTTGGAAATCCACATTTTAATCCAAGTCAATCACTTTGCAGAAAAGCAAAATGAAGCTTGAGTGGTGACATATCTTAACACTGGTGGCATGATTGTGGGTTGGGTTTATGGGGAAAAAATAAAAGGAAGGAGCAGAATTTGGCTACAATAGTTACAACATTCCTGATAATTGACATTGTGGTGTTTTGGAAATTTTATGGGGTTTACCAGGAATCATAGGAAATAAAATATTTAGATACAGGAGGAAGTGGATTACTTCTGAGTAAAAATACCTCGATCATCTGGTAGCAAAAGTGACGTGTTGTTTCTCTTTTCCATCTTTCTACTTCAGCATTCCTGTCCTCATCCATCTGAGATGTTGGGCTCATTAAAATATATCTCCTGGGAACCCATAAAAGTTCATGACATCCGTTGGAACTTTGAAAAATTTTTGGTGGGGCCTGATGGAGTCCCTGTCATGCGATGGTTCCACCGTGCTACAATCAGCAGAGTCAAGTCAGACATTCTGGTGTACCTGAAGCAATTCAACACTAAATAGGAAGACTGAGTTGGGGGCAGAAGCCATCTTGCTTCTCACCTAAAGACCTGTTCTGAAAAACTTCATCTTTTTACCATATTCTTTTCCTAAATGGCCTCCTTTTGACTAAGCTATCTTCATTCTGCTAAAGTTCCCATTCTCCACCAAGTAGATTTGTATTTGGAAGGCTATTGCCCTTTCTCCTGGAAAAAGTGTGTGGGTCAATAGTAAAAGAATGGAAACCCTAATCCCCAGGCCTCCATTAGAGTTTGAATAATTCATATCCATAAAAGGAAAATCATCCTTCCATGAGAATGGCTTAGTTTTCCATCATCTTTGGAAGAAGGATGTCCCTGGATGTTGACTCCTCCTTTTTCCGCCCTGAAGGTACAGAAAGAGCATGGGGATCTAGTCATTCAAATTATATTCTACTTCTTAGTAGGACAACCATGTATTGTCAGTTTCTAAATCTTTTGGAATAGTTTTCACCCATGACATTTCCCTCCACCTGTCATTCTCCAGTGAGAACCCTAAGGGAAAGTAGGAGCAAGAACAATGACTTAGATGAAGGGAGGGTGACTCCATGATAATAGGACCCAGGACTTTTCTCTGTTCAGTCCTGTAAAAATTTTCCTTATTGTCCAATTCTTAGTGTATTCAGATTATGGCTCCTGAATGGGGACAGATTTTTATCTTTTGAGGAATGAAATTCCCCTCTCAACCCCAGATTTCTCAGCTTCAGAACCAGCCTTATTACTGTCTCAAATAAAAGTTTTATGCAGCATCTAAGATCTCTGTGGTTTTTAAAATTCCATATTGTACTTGAACTCATCTTATCTTCCTCCTAGTGCTTACTGATGGTGTATTGTTCAGAATTCTCGAAATTCCCCCAACAAAGGGATTTATCCTCTCAGATGTTTGGAAAGTTGTCACTTGATGGCTTTTAGTTGTCACCTGTCTTTGGGAATTGCTTTAGGCCAAGTTTGTTGCCTCCTGGGCTAGCCAATATCCAATTACTTATTCATGAGGAGTGACAAAGGACTCCATCCCTCAAGGGATGCTTCCCCACCTGGTGCCTCCTTTCCCTCAGTGTTTGGTTCAGCAGTGGCTGACTGGATGAGTGACATATGCACACATGCACCAGCAGATGTGATGAATCAGGTGATTTAAAAACGTGGGGGGATTGGTAATTATTCAGTAATAGAATTGGATGGTCATTGCTAGAGGAAATTAATGCTTTGGAGAGAGACAATTAAAAGTTGAGGATGATATATCACTTAAAAAAGTCTCAATGTGAAAGGATGCCTCCATGGGATCCTGTTAAGAACCTCTCATATCCTGCAACTCAGGACACAAAAAGCCAAGGTGGGGCTGGGGATGTGGCTCAAGCGGTAGCGTGCTCGCCTGGCATGCGCACGGCCCGGGTTCGATCCTCAGCACCACATACCAACAAAGATGTTGTGTCCGCCAAAAACCAAAATAAATAAATAAATATTTAAAAAAAAAAAAAAAAGCCAAGGTGCTGGCCCAAGACTTAATCATAGGAATAGCAGAATTTCAAAGAAAGTTATATTCCAAACCTAGATTATTGTTGTGATTGGCAAAAGGTGTGACTTATGCAGTCCAGGGGGAGAAATAAAGAATGTCCACGCGCTTCTGCCCCTTTCAATGCTTTATTCACTCAAATTACTCAATACAATTTCACTCTATAGGTTCTTAATCAAGAAAACAACAATCCTTAATGCTAGGCACTGCAATAGACATAATCAATTCACAGCACACAATTCCAGATTAATTAATTCTAAGCACTGCAAACACACTTAATCATGACTGGCTAATGATAGACATTGCCCCTGCATGCTAAGTTCAAGAGTCAGTTCAAAAGTCTCAAGCCTTAGGCTTTAAGTCCAGCAGATGCATACTCACTCAGACAGTGGTGATCAGGTCAGGAACCAAGGCAGGCTTCTCAAGGATGGAGCTGATGGCTGATTAAGGAGAAGTTCATAGGGAGAAGTTGCAGCTCTCACCAGGGTCAAGATGTGGCTGTAGAGTTTGAGAGCAGTGAGGAAAATGCGGAGGATCAGGAAGTGTTGGGATGTCAGTCCAGGTCCTCATCAGACTCTCAGCATGAGGGCATCATTGTCGGATGGCTAGATGTCTTTTTATTAGCTCTATTATTTATACCAAATTTGGGGGCTTTTGACACCCTCTTTCAATCCTTATCAGCTGCCACCGGGTATCTCAGTGACATCATTTACCCTGGGATTAAAACATCTGGTCTGGTGGTCCCCATCCTGATCTTTTCACCTTTCTCTCTTATCAGGTGCCTTTCCCTCTTATCAGGCCAGGACAACCTGCCAGAGACTTCACTCTTGAGTTTATCAGGGTGGGGAGAAGTGACTTGTTTGTGCCACAGGGCCATACTGGAAGGCTCCTTTAGGGGTGCCTGGTGAGACTGCAGGTTTCAAACAGGAGTTTTAAAATGGAGTTGCTTAGGCTTAGGCCTAGGGCTATCCTCACAATGTCTCCTATGCCAAGGTCCTGGTTATGATTGGAAACGAATAAAACCCGGAGACATTGGATGGACCTTTGAATTGATGCATTAAAACATCAAAATTCCCCAGATTTGCCAGAACCCCTGAAACTATTAAAAGTGTAAACCCATGTCCTTCTTGCTTGAAAGCAATGTAGATGTTGTTTGCTATCCACTCAGCATTTACCCCATGTACAGCTAGAGTCTAAGAAGAGTTTATTGATATAGTAGCATTTTCCCGGAATACAAAATTTTTATATGCTACCATGAACCTAGCACGCTATTAGGATACCTCCTGCTTAGAACAAGAAATGGTTCTTGCTAAATGTAGTAGAAATGTCATCTGCTGTGACAGATGGCAGAATTAAGGGATCAGAAGTTCAGAAATGTGGAATGCTATAGTGGATTTACCATGGGAAACCCACTAGATAACTATGTGTCACTGGAGGACTAAAGAACATTCAGTCTGAAAAAAATAAAAAGAAATGTGCTGGTAAGAGGGGCCATTTTGTTCACATTGTTTGAAACCTTTAACGAAAATGTTTAAAAATATTTAATCTATATGTGTAATTCTTCATAGAACAAAAACAAACAAACAAAAAGCCTAAACAAAAAACAACAAATGCTAACAATGGATTTCTTAAGATATAAGACTTCAGAAATTTTTCAAAAAATTTTTATTGTTTTCTTGCATTTGTTTAGCTTATATTGCAATCATAATTTAAAAGTGTTTTTCCTTTATTAATAAATAATAATTATTATCATTCTTATTATTTGCAGTGCTGTAGATCTAAAACAGTTTTTTTTTGTTTTTGTTTTTGTTTTTTGTTTTTTGTTTTTTTTTTTTGTAAAGGAAGTATCTCTTTGAATGTTTCAGCGTAGCAAAGTATAAATTAAAAGCGGGCGAGTCGGGTTGAGACAGCAGCATTTAAAGCAAAGGAAGGCTAGCTGAATGCAGAGTGGAAGTGCAGAAAAGTAGAATGGAGAAGATATAAGGTCCAGTTTCAGAGCGAAACGTCTGTTTTGCATGCAGCCATCTTAGCTTCCATCTTTTCCTGAGCTAAAGTGACTTCTTTCATTCTAACCGAGGTACTGAAGACTGCCACCCTCAGTCTCTGCGTGCCTCTGTGTTGCGGCGAGGGGTGGGACAAGGGAAGACAAACTCGGCTAATTCCGGAGTTCCCTTGTTTACGTCTTTTAATCCCATTCGTGGAAACCTTGTGTCTTTTTTGTTCATAGTATTTAGTATCAAAAACAAAACTTTAAGAGCAATTACTCTTTAATCTTCATTTGTAATTGTATCTTCACTTAACGTCCCCGAGGTACCACCTGCGGTGGCTCCAGTGGCGCAATCGGTTAGCGCGCGGTACTTATATGACAGTACGACTTGTGAGCAATGCCGAGGTTGTGAGTTCGAGCCTCACCTGGAGCAGTTTTACTATTCTCTTATCTATGCAAATGAAAAAGACACAAAATTTGAGTCCCCTTTAAGGAACTATTTTGTGACTTATGATACCATTCCCAGGCTCTGACTGTGATTTATCTGAAGATTTCCAAGATTGTGCGTGAGAGGTGTCACTATATCTTAGCTTTTGATGCTGACTTCTCAACCAAAGCTTTGACAACATTTGGCAGTTGCTGAAACACCTGTTCACAGTACTTGATTCCATAGTTTCTTGAGCATCATAGCTCAGGCTTAGAATTCGGGTTCACAGAAAAATTAATGAAAAATAATTCTTTCTGATTTATCAGCTCTCTGAAATGAGCGAGATTTTTAAAACTAATTATCTTAGTGGGAAATGTCCTGTCCTTGAACCTGTTTTCCTTACCTCAGTTTCTTCATCCCTTTAGACTTTCTCTGGAATTCTTATCACTTTTAATAAGTCCATGTTGCTGATAGTTAACAACGGAGACACAGGTATTGAGTCTTGAAAAAGACTTGGAAAAGTTTTGCCCCATTCCAACCCTTTAGAGTTGAGCAGGAAGCCCGTGCGTGAGACATTAATCTCACCCTCCAGAGTTTTTAAAAATATTTTTTAGTTGTTGATGGGCCTTTAGATGTTTTTTTAAATGCTTACTTATATGTGCTTACTTATATGAGCTTCTGGAATCAAACACAGTGCTGCCTCACACGTACAAGGCAAGCCCTCTACCGCTGGGCTACAACTCCAGCCCCTCACCCTCCAGGTTTTAAACATTGTCTGAGACATTCTAGAGATAGGCTTAGAACTCTTCCACTTTACCAAAGATTTATAATTTTCACATGCAAATGTTCTTCATTACCAGTTCTGTTCCAGCTACTGCCACATTTTGGAGTACAACATTCTCACTGGTCCCAACCCTACCTGCCTATCTTGGAAATGTAGGTTTAAAACCTGACTCACAGACCAACTTGGACCAAAGCTTAAGAAATGATGTACAATAGATATGTCAATAGGAGCTATTCACAGTTTTTAATAATAAGTCATCAATTGTTTAATGGTCACAAATTCCTTCCCTAAACATACATTCTTTTGTAATGTAATTTGCACTGGTGTCCTTCAAGAAATGGGGTCTCTTTCCATTCCCCTTGAATGTCAGCTGTCTTATTATTGCTTTGATCGATAGAATGCTGTGGAAACTATGTGTGTAAATGATATTTTGGGAATTCCAAGAAGCCTTGCAACTTCTCCTCTTGCCCTCCTGTTACCTTGGTCTATGGTATAGAGAAACCTCATTTAGACTCTTAGAGGATAGACTAACTAGAGTCCCAGTCATCTCAGCCATTCCAGCCATTCCAACTGACAAGCTGCACAGGATGAATTAGGATTGTCTTATTCCATCGAGTCCAAGTTACAGACAGTCTTCAACTCGGACCATCCATGCTGCCAGTTGAATACATTTACATGAGTGACTCCACACAAAACCAGCAACATATTGACAATTAATCCTAGCTCAAACTGTTTACCTGCAGAATTGTAAACATGGTAGACAATTGTTGTTTTAAGCCACTAAATTTGAGTAAGGATTGCTATATAGATATAAAAGATGGATACAAGCATTTACTATAAAATTCTGAGCATAAAGTAAGAGCTTAAGATAAGATAGCTATTTATTTATTACTTTTGAGGATCATCTCATTATCCCATGCATTGGGTTTTCTCTGTTCTTGCTATAGCTGGAAGACTACAGAATCATTTGGGGTCTCGGGCTATTCAAATTTAACAATGAGATAACCTTCAGTCTTCTTAGGTTCTCGCACCAAGCTCAGAATTCTCACTCTGAAAGACCCAGGACTTCCAGATCTCTAGAGTAAGTGGCAGTCTGAATGAGCAAGTATGGCTCACATTTTCCACATGCTTGTCATTAGCTCTGAGTGAAATTTATCAGTGATGAATTAAAATAAAAAATAAAGGATAGATAGTTTGTCTATCACATTCTGGAGTTCATGTACAGTAAATAAAATAAAAGGGCTTATTGTACATAAAAACAGTGAAGAGTTTAGAATTTCCTCATTTTCTCATGTAACATATGCTATATAATTTATTTTCATTCATTTCGGCTCAATCTATTAGATTTTACAACCCACTATATTATAATAGATCTATCATAACCCCAAAACTTACCTTTGTATATAATCATATCATTTGAGAATAATGACAATTTTGTTTCTTCCTTTACAATCACTTTAGCTTTTATTGTTATTATTTGCAAACTGTCTGCAAAAGGCAATAAATAAGGCACACAGGAGTCTGTAATCTTGAATAGAAGTGATAAGAATTGTCATCCCTGATTTGTTACCAGTCTGAAATGGACTGTTTTCAGTATTACCTATTTCCCATTTATGATTGATATCTACTATAAAATTTTTGAATATGTCATTTACTAGGTTAAAGAAATCATCTTCTGTGATGCTTTTAGTATTGATCACTATCTAATGCTGAATTTTTATCAAATACTGTTTCTATCTATATTTAAGGTGATCACAAATTTTTATTTTTATTTCTAAGTATACACCCACCTAGTTTTCTTAGAGCCTAAGATAAGTTAGACTGTCAAGACAAAAATGACTTATAATTCATCTTAAACAACTGTGTACAGTTCCTTCCTTAACTTTCAGGATGAGTTACATCTATTTTTCAAGAGTGAGATTGATTTATGATTTTCCTTTCTTGTAATGTTCCAATCAGGTTATGTACAAAAGTGATACCAGTTTGTTCAGCAGTGTCCTTTAAAAAAATAATTAAAAAAATACACACCTATCTATATGACCCAGCCATTCAACTCCTAGGTATTTACCCAAGAGAAATGAAATCATATATTCACACAAATCACTTTATGCAAATGTTCATAGCAGCTTTATTATATTAGCCCAAATCTGGATATATTTTAAATGTTCATCAACAGGTTGAACAAATTGAAGTATATCCATAGGACAGAATACCATCCAGCAATAATAAGTGAATTTGTCATGCGAGCAAAAACATTGATGAATCTAAAGATGATGATTATGACAAAAATAATTTTCTAAATTCCATACTGTATAGTCCCACTAACATAAAATTACAAAAACTTCAGACACATGATATTTTAAAAACTGCAAACAGCACTACAGAAAGCAGATCAGTATTGTGGGAGGTCGCAGGGATTTCAAAAGTACAGGGGCATGAGGAAACTTTGGGAGGTTGTTGCAGTAATTCACTCGAAGTTCAGCATGTGAAAGAAAGAAGAAGCAGAGCAAGCACAGCAGCAGCAGAAAAAAATAGTCCTTTATTGTATACAAGCAATCTTTTTATAGTATTGTGAACAAAGAAGGCAGCCTTCCAACATCAATAAATCAGGTCTTTCAGCTAATTAAACATAGCATAGAAGTTTTACTTTGTAATCAGAAGTGATCAGCTTCTCATGGCTAATCTATTCTCTGCCTGGAGCATGTTGAGCTCTGCTCTCTGTTAAGAACAGATAATAAAATTTTTCTTAGTGCCCTCCTAGCCCACTTGGCAGAACATCCTGTTTGTAGGGAAGTCCTCCCAAGGACAGTAGACATATCATTTTCAAGCATGTTTGCTGTTACCTTATCTAAGCATTGAAGGAGCCTCTCGTTTGCAAGTAGGCCTTCCCAAGGACAGCAGACACCTAGTTTTCAAGTATGTTCGCTGTTACCTATCTATACCTTGACAGAATATCCCGTTTGCAGACAGACTCCATCAAGGACAGTAATAGTTCTGCAGTCACATCTGATTCTTTATATTTCCCTCCTTTTGTTTTTGTAAATGAGCCATAGCAGAAGCGATAAGAGAGGTTTCATGCAAGGGAGAGAAATGAATTACAGTAGATGGGGTAGAGAGAGAAGATGGGAGGGGAGGGGAGGGGGGATAGTAGAGGATAAGAAAGATAACAGAATACAACAGTCACTAGTATGGCAATATGTAAAAGCGTGGATGTGTAACCGATGTGATTCTGCAATCTGTGTACGGGGTAAAAATGGGAGTTCATAACCCACTTGAATCAAATGTATGAAATATGATATGTCAAGAGCTTTGTAATGTTTTAAACAACCAATTAAAAAAAAAAAAGAGGTTTCATGTTTCACTTGCCTTTGCTTTTTCCAGCATTGGAAGACTATATACAAAACAAAACACAAAACAAAAATTATTACAGCGTTACCTAAAGAAGTTGACAACAAGGTAGAGAAATGACATAAAGGATTTAAATTAGCAATACTTGAAGACAATTTTTGTAAAATTTCAGATCCTGTTAGTTCAGGTAATGTCTTACTAAAGGTGTCTATAATAGTTTTTTCCAAATTTATAATTTCTAAATTTAAATTTTGATGTCCGTTTAACCGTCTTTTAACAGTTTCCCAGGAATCACTGGTATTATATGGCACAGGAGTCACACAAATATGAAAGAATTCCAGTCACACTTCAGAACACTTCTGGTAGTCAAGATAGTCACTTGATCGCCAAGCCAGGAAACAGTATGTTGTAAATTGATCACATCTGTAGCCAATTGAGAGTCTAAGTCCTTTTGTTGTTGCTATAATAAATGAGCATCTTGATGCCATGTTCTCACAAAATCCGCAGTTTGAATGCCTTGATGTAAAGTAATGGCCAGCTACTGCAGCAGTGGCAGTTACAGAAGCAACTGCAAGGATTGAAGCTATAATTATTCCTATTAATGTCAAGAGCAATGTAACAAAACTTGAATAGCACTATACAAATGAGTAACAGACAATGAATCAGACCAAGGACGAGTCAAATTAACAGGCACCCACAATTCTGTGCAAGGTTTAACAATAACTAACGTATAATTATTAATTTCTATTAATTCCCAATTAGCTCTGTGTTATTGTTTTTATTGTAATAATGATTTTATGAATTGTCAAACACGTGTAGCTTATGTGTAGCTCATTCTGTGGCAATTATGGCTGGATAAAATCGTTTAAAGGATATATCTGGAATCTCATTATGGCATTCTGCATGAGTAGTTGTGGGTCTCCTCTTCACACACACATACCTCCCCCTACACACACACACTGTGGAAGAATGTGCATCTCTGATTTATTTCTTCTTTGAGCGTTTTCAAGAAATACCTGGGGCCTGAGGTTGTAGCTCAGTGGTGAAGCACTTACCTAGCATGTGTGAGGAAGTTATTGTGTTCAACTACAACCAAAAAATATAAATTAAAAAAAAGAAAAGAAAAGAAAGAAAAAAAAAAGAAAAGAAAACAAAAATCAAAACACAAAAGCCTTGGTAAGAGAGGAGGCTTGGAATTTTCTCAGAAGATATTTGGCAACTTATTAAATTTTTTCATAATTTAAAATTATTTATAACTGTTATTCTTTCCTGAATCTGATTTATACTTCACATTGTTCATTTCATCAAAATATGAAAATATATTGGCCGGATTCTTTCCATTTTTAGAGAAGCCGCTGCCTCTTGGTCCTGTTCTTTGCCTGGGTTACTGCTTCTTACTTTTTTCAATACTTTTTAAACCTGGTTTCGGGATATTGCGGGTAGTCGGACTAGTATTCCGCCCACTGGGTGGGAGAATTCGGGAACCGAGAGACCGCGTCCTGTCGCTGGTCGCCTCCTCCTGAATCAGAAACGGGTTTTATAACGTTTCTCCAGTTCCTTGAAATGTGGGAAGTTTTTCTTTCGAAAGGGGGCGACATTGGTTAACCTGACTTCAAAAGGACCAAGTTCTCCAGATACCTAGTGTGTAAGTGTGTCTGTCTCTGCGGGCCGAATAAGTAACCGAACGCCTACTGTGGACCAGTGCAAGAAGAAAGGTGGTTGCCCGGAGGGAACCAGATCCTCAACATAAGTCCCTGACGCTCCCACCTCACTTCCAGGGCCCACCCAAATCGCTAGAAGAGGGTCCTCAAGGATCAAGATTCACGCCTTGCCCCCACCTCCACCCCACTCAAATCGACACAAGGGTAGTTTGCTTAGCCGAGTGCAAACCTTTGTACAAGTTAAGAAAGGAGGGGTCGAATACAGCGGATCTCAAGAGAGGTCTACTGGACGTAGAACTTCATTTCCCACTTGAAAGAGTAGCGGAGACGCTTTTTTCCCAAAGTGGATCGGATGCTACAGTGGTGCTTAGGAAATGGAGAGAGAAAACTGAAAAAGAAAAAACGATGCAACCACGAAGGGATTCGAACCCTCAATCTTCTGATCCGAAGTCAGACGCCTTATCCATTAGGCCACGTGGTCCCGGATACATAAACTACTGTAAAATTATAACAAGTGTTTGGAGTCCCTGCGCGAGGTAGTTGGAACATGTTTTTCTGTAATCTTAGCAGAATGATAAAATCTTCACCGATAACCTTTTTTCAAATATGGTGTAATTCATATACTCGAAAGCTAAGTCCTTTCTCTTGTGTCTCACAAGAGCAGGGGAATGATACAAAAAGAGAATTCTGATTTTCTCCAAATACCTGCCCTTATTACCAAATTTTACACCAAATTTGCATAATGCAATAGTGTCTCTCAGTCAATAATTAAGCCGTAAAGAAATAGGGAAAGAAAAGAATTAAACATTCCTTTGTAATCACGGTTACAAACGCGGTTTGCATCAGAATTGAGACCCACTGGGAGTAAACGAAAACCACCACACGGTGGACATGAAAGACCCTTCCTGCCACTTTCTCAGTTTGGTCAGACCCGCCGCCGACGACTGCAACTGGGATTAAAGAGAGGCCTCTTCCTGGGCTTGTCGCTTCCTACCAAAACAAGAAGTATAGACCCCACTGAGGATTCTCCAATATGACTTTTTTTTTTTAAAGCCCAATAATTAATGAAATGATTATTAAATGCCTATCACCTTGTGCCACCACTTGGTTGTGATGGTGTGTGGTTTTGCAGAGAGAGGCCTTCCCCAGTCTTATTTTCCCCAAACACCCTAGGCTCACGAGATTCCGACTTGCCTTTCGTTGTGTAAGCGCCGGGAAGCACCTGGTGGGAAAGGCGCGCGCTACACAGACTCCCGTGGGTGGGCCAGCCTGCAGCGCACCCTCGGCAGGCGAGAGTAGCCCAAGCCGCGAAAACCGTAGGTCTGGAATCCCAGGCTTGTGGAGTCTCGCTCTTATTTCTGGGGACTCTGGAGGTCCGGGTTTGAGTCTTTATAAAACTGGCTTCCTCGCTACATCCTGGCTTTCCCAAAGTCTGTTATGCAGACTTTTCATATTTTAGAAATGCTGGAGGAACATTATTTAAAAAAAAAAAAAAAAAGCTCTGAAAATCAAAGCTGGACCTTGAAGAGGCTGCGCTCTTTTTCTGTAGCCCTCCAGGAAAGCACCATCTGGACAGGTCAAAGCGTCACTGTGAGGGCCTTTTACCCAACGCAGAGGGGTTCAGTAAACACACAGGATCCAAGCTTACTCTGATCTCTAAAAGACTTTTCTTTTCTCCCTCTTTAGAGAGGGAGATTAGAAAATTCAAATGAAACGGCAACTTATGGAGAAATATAAATTACGAATTTCGATTTAAGAAAAAAATGACAAATATGAATAGTCCTAAAACTGCTACATAGACTGAATAGTAAAATATTTTCTAACAGAGAAAACTCCAAACTTTAAACTGAGAAGTTTTTCAAAACAATACAGAGAATATAAATTCAATTGGACACAAACTCTTCAAATTAGGATGGAAAGACTTTCCATCTCAATTTATAAACGTGACTTCATCCTAATACAAATATCAGATTAAAGGTGGTGTGAGAAAGGAAAGTCATAGGACCTGAACATCAATGCAGTATCCTTTAAAACAAAAACAAAACCTAATACCTAACTGAATTCAACAATTATTATAAATTAAAACAAATCTATGTTTATACCAAAAATTAGGTGTCAATTGAACATTAGGAAAACAATTGCTATGATTCAGTACATCAAAAAATTAGAGGAAAAAATTATGTTTACCAGAGTAGAGGCAGAAAAAGCATTTAATAAATTTCTGTGTCCACTCATGATATAGGTGTTAATCTAGAAATAAAAGGAAATGTCTTTGGATTTTAAAAACACAAACATGATTGGCAGAAAGTATAATAATACTTAAAGGTAAAATTTTTAAAACACTGTTTAGAATTAGGAACACATGGAGTACACCAGGGGTCAACTTCTATTCCCTATAAAACAAAAGGAAAAATTTTAAATATAATGACTAGAAAGGAAAAAACTATTATCTTCCCCCTTTTAACAGATTGTATATTTGTATATCAACATTAACTAGACAAATCTAAACATAAGTTATTATGATTAGTAAAAGAGTCTTAACATATTTTCCTGAAGGCTATAAAATTTCACAAGAGCAATGACATACAATTTAAAATAACCTAGATGTCACAGAAAAGGAAATGTTATTGAAATGTTAATAACAAGAAAACATCACAAAACAAATATGGCATGGCTTTATTTATAAAACTACAAACTAAGTATACTGAAAAAACTATTATTTATGAATACATATATAATTAGTAAAGCTAATACATTAGAGATAAAAACTTTATCTCAGGATAAGAGAGGTATAAACTGGGGTAGAGCAAATGGGACTTCTGAAATAATGTTCTCTTTCTAGATTGATGACTTTTTTTTTCTTTTTGAAGTAAACTTTTTGTTGAAGTGTAATAAACAGGCATTAAAATTCGAAAATACAAGTATATAGAGATCACTGAATATATATAATATATAAATATAAATATAATAAAGATAATATATCTATAACCTGCCAACCAGATCTTTTGTTTTAATTTATTACCCCTCTTTCCATTGAACTGGATCCGAGATCTAAGTTTTGTCACTTAGGCGTCTGTGCCAAGAAACAAAACATTATCAATAGCCTCAGAAGCCACCCTCATACCCTCCCCCAACTCACTTTTTTCATAAAGATAACCTCTTTTTTCTTCTTTGCTTCTGACATCATCTGTTCATTTTGCACGTTTTTATTCTTTGTCCAAATAGGATTATAAAATACACACAATTAGCTCTCCATATGTTCAGGTTCTGCATCCACTGATTTAACCAAGCATGGATGAAAAACATTTGGGGAAAAATTACACATGTATTGGGCTGAAGTTGTGGCTCAGCAGTAGAGCGCTTGCCTGGGTTTGATCCTCAGCACCACATAAAAATAAATAAATAAAAGAAAGGTATTGTGTCCATCCACAACTAAAAAATAAATTTTAAAAAAATTAAACATGAACAGACATTCTGTCATTTAGAGATGATTCAAAATTGGCTCACACTTGTAATCACAGCTACTCATGAGGCACAGGCAGAAGGATTGCAAATTCCAGGTCAGCCTCAGCAACTTAGAAATAACTTGTCTCAAAAACCTTAAAGTGGTTGCATCTTGCTTTTTGAGATGACTCATATTCTCCCTCAAATGTGTATTCCTTGTTTTACCCCCAAAGCTTCTCACTCTTGAGATGACCCACATTCTCCCTGGAATATGTCTCTGCTTTTCTAAATAAATCTCTGTATATCTTTTTAAAAAAAAGAAAAGCTGGGGGTGAAATTAGTGATTGCACACCCCAGGTGCAGTCTACAGTATCACAAAAATTCATTCATTCATTCATTAAAATGTAGGAGAAGCATACAGGCATGTGTGCACAGGCTATATACAAATATCATGCCATTTTATAGGAGGGATTTAATCAGTCACATATTTTGATATCCACAAGGAGTCCTGGAAGCAATCCTCCACAAATACTGAGGAACAATTATAACTGTATTATACCAAGCTTCTTTTGCATAGCAATATGTGAGATTCATCTGTTATTGCACAATTATTTTTTCTCACTGATGTGTATATTGCATGAGTATACCACAATTTATTTACCGATTCTATTGATCATACACTGGGTTATTTTCAGTTTTGGGATATTACAAGCAGGACTATGAGGAACAATGCTGTACATTTTGTGTTTGTACATGTGCACAGATTTTTATTGGGTATTAAAATAAAGAGGATGAGGGGTTGGGGTTGTGGCTCAGTGGTAGAGCGCTCGCCTAGCCCATGCGAATTCCTGGGTTTGATTCTCAGCACCACATTAAATAAATAAATAAATAAAGATATTGTGTACGACCAAAAAATAAATGTTAAAAAAAATAAAATAAAGAGGATGAAACTATTGTGTGTGTGTGTGTGTGTGTGTGTGTGTGTGTGTGTGTGTTTGATGCCTGGAATCAAACCCAGGATCTTACACATGCTAATCAATGAAACAATTTTTGATGTTTGACAGTTGACAGCTTTCAAGATCTGTCACTCTTCCCTCCCTTTTGCTTCACATTTAAGCCAGCCCAGAAGAAAGTGCATTAACTCTATAGATTGCTTTGGGCATTATGAAAATTTTAATATCGTTAATTCTTCCAATTCATGAACTTGGAATATCTTTTCATTTTTGTGACTTCATCAATTATTTTCATCAATGTCTTGTTGTTTTTAGTGTATAGATCTTTAACCTCCTTGGTTAAATTTATTATTTTGGATGTTTTGATAAATGAGATTGTTTTCTTAATTTCTTTTTTGGATAGTTTGCTGTTGGTGTAAAAAGTGCAACTGATTTTTGTTCATTGATTTTGTATCTTGCAACTTAGGTGAATTATTTATTAGTTCTAACAACTTTTTGGTGAGATCTGTACAGCTTTCTATATTGAAGATCATGTTGTCAGCAAACAGCAACAATTTGATTTCTTCCTTTCTAATTTGGATGTCCTTTATTTCTTTTACTTGCCTGATTAGAAGTCATTATTTCCAGTACTATGTTGAATACTTAGACTAAGGGTGGGCATCTGTGTTAGTTTTTCATCACTGTAACAAAATACTTGAGGAAAACAATTTAAGAAGGAAAGAAATATTTTGGCTCACAGCTTCAGAGGTTTCAGTCCAATGTTAGCTAGCTCCATTGCTAACCCTTTTATCCCAGGGACAAATCTCTTTTAATGATTGTAATGATCCTTTTAATTCAATTTGCTGAGTTCAATTTGCTAGTATTTTGCTGAGGGATTTTGCATTTATCTTTATCAGCAACATTGGTATATAATTGTTTTTTCTTACAGAGTCCTCATCTGGTTCTAGTATCTGAGTAATACTATCCTTATAAAATGTGTTTGAAAATATTATTTCCTCTTCAATTGTTTTGGAAGAGTTTGAGAACAATGGGCATTCATTCTGATTTAAATTCTTGGTAGAATTTATCTATGAAGACTAGTCCTGGGCTTTTCTATGTTGGAAGGTTTTCAATAACTGCCTCAACCTGCCATTTGTATATTCAGATTTTCCATTTCTTGTGTCTAGAAATTTATCCATTTCTTCTAGTTTATTTAGTCCCCCCCCCGCACTTTTTTTTTTTTTTTGGTAAGTCTACCTAATTGTTTTTTCAATTTTGTTTATCTTTTTAAAAAAAAACCCACAACTCTTCATTTTATTCTTTCTAGTCTCCGTTTCACTTATTTCTGCTTGATCTTTATGATTTCTTTCCTTATGCTAATTTTTGGCTTTGTGTTTTCTTTTTCTACTTCCTCAAGATATAAAGTTATGTTATTTCTAAACTTTCTTTTTTCTTACATGTAGCCTTTATAACTTTCCCTCTTAGCATTGTTTTTGCTGCATACTGTAAGTTTTGGTATGCTCTATTTCAATTCTTATTTGTCTCAAGGTATTTTTTTATTTCCTTTTTAATATCTTCTTTGCTGCATTGGTTGTTCAGAAATATTTGCTTAATTTATGCATATTTGCAAATTTCCCTATATTCATCTTGTCTAATTTTATACCATTGTTGCTGAAAAATATATTGATATGATTTCAATCATAAAAATTGGCTTATAGTTGTTTTCTGGCCCAACATATATTCTATCCTGGTGAACATTCTGTGTATACTGAGAAAAATGTGACAGATTTTGACTGAAAGTCTATTTCAGTATAGCCATTTCTGATCTCTTTTGGTTATTATTTCCATGGAACATCTCTTTCTATCTTAGCCTATATATACATATAGTATATTATTAAATCAGTTTTCCCCCTTATTCATCCAGCTTATTTAATTTTTTATTGAACAATAGAGTCCATTTTCACTAAAGTAATTCCTGACAGGTAAGTACTTAATATTTCCATTTTGTTAAAAAAACTTTTTGACTGTTTTGTTTTTTATATTTTTATCTTTAATTTCAAACTAGAATTAAAAGTGTTTTTTGCACAGCCATTGCAGTATTAGTTTTCTGAATTTCATTACTTATTTACCTTTACAAGTGAATTTTATATTTTTTTTTCTATTTTCTGTTACTTAGCATCATTTTATTCATCTTGAAGAACACCTGTTTGCATTTTTTGTAAGACAAGTCTAACAGTGATAAACTTTCTCAGCTTTTGTTCATCTTGGAATGTGTTTATATCTCCTTTATTTCTAAAGCACAGTTTTTGTTTGTAAATCCTTCATTGGTAGGGGTTTTTTCCCTTTCTGCACGTGGAATATTTTAACCCAATCCTTTCTGGCTTGCAAATTTTCGGCTGAGAAATAACACTGAAAGCATGGAGTTTCCCTTCAGTGTGGAATCTCTTTCCTTGTGTTCTTTTGAAGACTCTGTCTTTTAACAATTTGATTATAATTTATCTGTATCATCTTCTTTGGATTGATCTTGTTTAGAGTCCGTTGAATTTCATGAATCTAAATTTCCACATCTCTCCCAAGATTCTGGTCATGTCTGGCTGGTATTTTTTAGAATAAGCTTTCTGTCCACCTCCACTTTTTTCTAATTAGACTCCCATAATCTGTTATTTTCTTTCTTGGTGGTGTCCTATATGTCCCCTAAGTTTTCTTCACTTTTTATTATTTCTTTTATTTTTTTGTTCCTCTATGGTGAATTTCAAATGGCCTGTCTTTTCGCTTACCGATTCATTCTTCTGCAAGATTGGGTCTGCTGTTGAAACTCTCTATTGACATTTCCAATTCTTCTATTGTATTCTTCAGTTGCAAGATTTATATTTGGTTCTTTTTAGTGTTTATATTTCTCCAAGAAATTTATAATTTTGTTCATGCTTTGTCTTAGTGATTTCATTGAGTGGTCTATTTGTGTTCTCTTGCAACTCCTTTGAGCTTCTTTCGGATGATTATTTTGAATTCTTTGTCAGGAAATTTGTAGAGCTCCATTTTTTACAGTTCAGTTACTGATGTTTTATTAGTTTCCTTTGATGATGTCACATTTGACTAATTCTTCATGGTCCATGTAGTCTTGCATTGGTATTTTTGCATTTGAAGGAATAAATGCCCCTTCCAGTCCTTATAGACCAGTTTTGGCAAGTAAACACTTTCTTCTACCGGGTCCCCCAAACAACTGTGTGTGTGTGTGTGTGTGTGTGTGTGTGTGTGTGTGTGTATATATATATATATATATATATATATATATATATATTTCTCCTCCTCCTCCTCTTCTCCTTCTTCTCCTTCTCCTCCTTCTCCTCCTTCTCCTCCTTCTCCTCCTCCTTCTCCTCCTTCTCCTCCTCCTTCTCCTCCTCCTTCTCCTCCTCCTTCTCCTTCTTCTTCGGAACATTCTCCAGGTTATATGGAGAATGGAACATATGCCAGGTTATAAAGCAAATCTCAGTAAACTCAATAAATTTAAAAGAATAAACATATTCAGTTGATTTTCTCTGATCATAATGGGGTGAAATTAGAAGCCAATTCGGGGAGAAGGGAAATACTCAAATATGTTCTATATAACCAATGGATCAATGAAGAGATCAAAAGGGAAATCAGAAATACTCGAAGGTGAATGAAAATGAAGACACAACCTTCTAAAACTTACAGAATACATCTAATCAGTGATCAGAAGTAAATTGTTAACAGCAAATGCCTCTGTTAAAAAAGAAATATCTCAAATCACAGACCTAATCTTTATCTTAAATACATTGTTAAGAGCAAACTAAACATAAAGCAGACAGAAGAAAGGAAATAATAAATACTAAAGAACTGTCATTAATCACATAGAAAATACAAAAATAAGAGAGAAGAGAAATTAAACTAAAAGTTGATTCTTTGAAAAGATGAACAGAATTAATAAACATCTAGTTAGATTGCCTAAGAGAAAAAAGGAAAGACCCAACTTACTAGAATCAGAAATGGAAGAGAAGAAATTAGTTTTATTCTAAGAGGAATAAAAAGAATAAGAAAGAAATAATAAAAGTAATTAGATACCAATGAGTTAAAAGGATCAATTAATAATAATAATTTTTTTTAAAAAACTACTCACAAAGAAAAACATAGGCCCAGATGTCTTTGCTGATGAATTTTACTAAATATTTAAGGAAGAATTAATACTAGTTCTTCACCACAATTTTTTTTTTTAGAGAGAGAGAGAGAATTGAGAATTTTAATATTTATTTTTTAGTTTTCTGTGGACACAACATCTACCGCTTGAGCCACAACCCCAGCCCCCACCACAAATTTTTTAAAAAATAGAATAGAAAGGAATACTTCTCAAATAATTTTATAAGAACAGAATTACAATGTCATCCTTAAAGAAAAGAGGGACAGCAAAGCACCATATTCCTAATGCCCCTTAATGTTCCCCAAAACCTAGTCAAGTTAAGGAAACAATGAAAGTGAATCTGGGTCAAAATGTCCAGACAAATATTATCTTGAAGGGTACTGATTTCCTTTCAAATATTCTGGGAATTAAGGCAAGTTAGTGTTATCTGTAGAGACCTGCCTTCTTACACACAAGCTAGGTCAGCTGGTCCTTGGGATGCTTGTTATACAAGGAGCAAAGTGAATTAATGATGTTACTGTTTCTGTTGCCTAATTTATAAAACTCTTCACCCTGTGGCAACTGGTGAGAATCAGAGGACCATGGAGAAGGAAATGCTCATATAGGTGACCTTGGACAAAATATCACTAGGAATAGGAGACACTACTTTCTGGCAAGGCACCAGGGGCACTGCAAGGGGAGAAGTGTACCTGTTCTGCCTGTCTCCACTGGACTTCCCCTGTAGGCATTTCTCAATAGTCCTTTACCCCATCACCAGGTGTCTTCCTTGGTCTCTTGGCAACCTATCCTACTGCTCCAACACAACCAGGCTATAAACGTTACAATTATCCCGATGTCAAAACCAGAGAAAGATACTAAGAATATAATAACAGGGTAAAAGGAATGCTAAATCCCCTGCCTTCATGTAGCTAATATTCTAGTGCCAGAAACACAATACACCAATTAAAAAATAAAATGTACTACATCAAACAGTGATAAATTTTAAGGAGAAAAGGCAAAAGAACAATAAGAGTACTAAAAAAGTTTACTTAGATGGTTAATGGAAAGCCTCATTTTATGATGTTTTGATGAAAAAAAAAAAAAGACTAAAAGAAAGAAAGGAAGCCAACCTTAAAGATCTCTGAAAAAAAATATTTGGGGAGGGGGGAGAAAGAAAGAAAGTGAAGATGCTTTGAAGCAGGAATGGCCCTGAAGAATACAAGAAACCCAAGGGGACAGTGTAATTAAAACGATGCCAGATGACATCAGTGGTGAGACACACTTTACAGGATAGACAGATGGGAAATTCATATTGTCCTTTCAAAATGGTCATCAAATTGAGACTTTGTAGTTTGTTTATAGATAATCTTATTCACTCATGTTTCCCACTAGAGGATAATATTCTCTGTTTGAATTTTGCTAGTTACTAGAATACATTAGAGTAGTTGGGTCTTATGAACAGATTTCTGCTTTCCTCATGCTTACATGAAGATGTCTGGTTCCAGGCCAGAAACTCGATCTTTACAAAGAAAAAATTTAAAAAACCCTTGGAACCTTAAGAGAAAAACTATCCCAGGAATTCTTAACTATTTATACTCCAGGGGAAAAAAAAAATCAAAAACAAAAGCAAAACCAAAACCAAAAAGCTCAGTTCTATTTCTAAGACAAATTTTGTTCAAGGACTAGAACATTAAGATACAGCTCTGCCTCTTATGTGAAAACAGGTGCTGATTCTGTAATTGTTTCTTATCCTTCTTGTCCATATTTTCTGCTTTACTAACTATATGTGTATCCACAAACAATAGAAAATTTTGTCTTTAAATGTACAGAAATGAAATCATACTGAATTATGTTGCTGTTTTATTTCAACATATCAAAAAAATTAAAAGAACCATTATGTTGTTACTATAATATTATGCTATCATTATTTAAAAATGCGTTATTTTTATTTAAAAGAAAAGCGAATTCTCTGACCATTGTGTACTCTCTCTGCCTCTGCAGCCAGGGAACCTGAGGAGGAGATGGAGGAGACCGCTCCATGTGGAGCCAAATGGTGGGCTCAGCTCGCCGAGTGTTTCCGGGATTTTCCGAAGGTGGAGTTTGAGACTCTTACTGCGTTCGTACACATTTCACCCTACCCTGCGCTGCCAGACTCAGGGACCCTTCTCTCTCAAGTCTCCAGCTTTCCAGTCAATCATTATGTATGACCAGAGCAGAGACTAAAAACCATCACTTAAGAGACTTCTATAAACCACGCTTCAGGATCCGCTAGTCCCCTATGAGCAAGACCGCAAAGTGTCTGAAATCAGACACACATTCATCTGAATAAATGACCTTTCGTTCTTTGCAGAGGAAAGCTTGCCTAAGACTCTGAGGGTAGAAAACATGGAGATACGATCCTAATCTGAGGTACCATCCATTCAAGCATTCATTTATTTATTCAACAAACACAGCCGAAAACTTTGTGCAGGCACAACCAAAGCACGACATTATTATGGTCATGGGCGTCCTCAACGACGGGGATAGGAGAAGGTAGATTGCTCTCCTTTGTCAACACAGAAACGCTAGAATTACCTCCAAAACGCCCAACTTCTTATAATAATCAATCATTGGCTTAGGAGTTTATTAAAGCTTTACTTGAATCACAAAATCTTAGTCCCGGAGAAATCTCAACATTAGCCTTTACGTGTTCTTCTGCATGGGACAATCCCTATTCTTTCCAGCAAGTGGACTGTCAGAATTCCCTAGCAGGAAGTGCTCCATGGGGCCATGCCCTTGACTCCAGCTGCACCTCCAATGGGAGTCGGTGCAGGTTAATGTCGCTCAGAAACGATCTAAATGCACTTAGCGTCTCCATTCCTTTATTTTTTGATTCGTTTTGTTTTAATAGGAGGAAGAAGGAGCTGCTTGGAATACTGCCTCTTCCGGGTAAGAAGGGGTGTAAGGAAGGCAAATCTGTTACAGTCGGGATATCGCTTTCGTTCCATTACAACGCTAAATAAAGTAGTAAATAAAGTACGGTTTAATAAAAGTAGTGCTGCGAAACTAGGCCCCACTGGGATTCGAACCCAGGATCTCCTGTTTACAAGACAGGCGCTTTAACCAACTAAGCCATGGAGCCAGACGACCAAGGCCTCCAACAGACCAACATTTATTTAATTTCAAATAACCACGGTTTCTTTCGTTTATTTAAAAATTTTAGGCATATTTTTTAAATTATTATTATGTATCCGATTTCAATTTCTTCTTTATAATGTATTATACAAGCGGAAGAATTCTGAAATGACTGAGGAAGTCGTCTATTGAGACACTCCAGGCATTGAGACTTTTCCAATCTCAGCTCTTTTTCTGCGCCGATCGGGAAAGGGTCACCGTGGTTCTCATTTCTCTCCACTCCTCCTTTCCTAGAATCCTGCCCCGTAGCTTTTGATACTGACTGACGAGTCCTAGGGGGATTTTGGCAAAACACATGAAAGCTCCCACAGCCTGCAGAGGAATCCTGTCTTTTGAGTCCTGAACACTCGCGACGTCTATCTTTGGGGCCAGAAATTTGTGAATAATTGTGAGCAACAGCAGTGGGATGCATTTACAGCCCAAGATGGGCAATGTTCAGTTTCCAACACTTCCCTTGAAAGTAGCTCTTTTGCAGAATCTTCTTCAATCTGGCGGTGAGAAAACTTGTGTAGGACGGGAAAAGAAGAGAAAGAGAGACTGCAGTTTAACCAACAGGAGTAAAAACAAGGTGCTTTTGATCTGAATCCTCAAGTACACCCAGATGCATTCCCCATCTGAGATCTTGCTCATAGATCCAATAGTTGCCTCAGATGCAGTTGAGCTGCAGCAGCTTTTGTTACTTGTCCTGGTCCTACTTCAATTTCCCTTCCCACCGCCAGACTTGAAGAAGTCTTGCTACTCAACTTGTGGCTTGTGGACAAGGAACATTGGCACCATCTTGGAGCTTGTTAAAAATGTGAAATTGTAAACAGAATCAGAATATGCACTTTAACAACCTCAGGCGATTCATATGCATATTACAGTTGAGAAGCTCTACTCTATAACAGTGGTTCTCCAACTATCATGTGTATCATGGTCTGAATCTTAGTGTTTCCTCCAAATTGATGTGCTGAAACTAATATCCAATGGGGCAGTATTAAGAGATGGGGCTTTGGAATTGATTAAGTAATGAGGCCTCTCCCCTTGTCAGTTGGCTTAGGGCCCTTATGAAAGAGCCTGAGAAAGTTTGCATACTCTCCCAACCATAAGAAGACATAGAAGGTGCCATCTATGAGGAATAGATTCTCACGAGACATTGAATCTGCTTGCCTTGATCTTGAACTTCTCAGCCTCCAGAATCATGAGCAACAAATTTCCGTTTATAAATTACCTCATCTGACTAGTAAAACATAGCAATAAATTGTTTTAAAAACATTTCCTCAATTAGATTTCCTCCTTATTTTCGTCAAGTCTTAGTATTTATTTTCTGGAATAGTATATCTGTTTTTATCTGTGTTAGATATATTATTTCTCATAATTTGTCTTCCTCTGTTTTGCTATGTCTTCCCTCTAGGTGAGGTGTACTTTCTCACTTCACTGACATTATGCTCCGTAATGTGACTTGATTTGATCGCTGGAATGCCATGAATAATAGAGGGTGTGGTTATGAGCTGAGATTTTAAGCATCATAGCAAAGTTTTCCAGCCCTCTGCTTCCTGCATTCCAATGGAAGAACACACCAGGTAGCTGCTGGTCTGGAATGAGGAGGCTTACATAAAAGCCCAGACAATTCAGGCTGACGTCACCAGTTCCTCACCCAAAACGGGGCTTGCAAATGAGAAACAGATGTTTGTTATTTTCAGACACTGAGATCCATGGCTACTTTTTTGTCTTTTAGATTTTTTCTTTCTTTTTATATTGTTATTTTAATTATTGCTTATTTGATATATTCAAACTAAAATATAGTACCACAAAGGAGGGGGGGGCAAAAATTATTACAGCTTTTCAAAATAGAGATGAAAAAGCCACTAATACATGTTTAATTTCTAGGAAGGTTTATGTCAATAGCTATAACCTTCCAAGAAACAAAAAGAAGTTGCTATTTGGGATTCTTGTTTTTTGGGGGGTAGATTTTTTTTTAACATACTTCTTATTTATTTGAAAGAATCCACTGCCAAACTTATATAAATATAATAGATGAAGTATTTTATCCAGTATGTATTCAAAAATTTTCCCAATTACTAATTTTATTCTTATGTTTAATAATTTTTGATATCATAAGAAATTTCAATGGAGTTAAATTCAACAATTTGTTTCTTATGGTAATTCTACTGGGAATCATTCTTTGTTATTTTTCTCATCTATCATTTACATAAATTTGCCCTAGCATTAAAAAATACATTTAAATAATAATATATCCAGAATTTATTTTTGAGAAAGTGCAACAATGACCTTAATTTTGAAACAAAGAGTTAACCTTTTATCCCTTCTATCCCACAGGATACTTACTTACCTTTTTGAAATACCATCTTAGGGCTGGGGCTGTAGTTCAGTGGTAAAATGACTGTCCTGCATGTGTGAGACACTGGGTTTGATCCTCGGCACCCCATAAAAATAAATAAAGATACTGTGTGTTTATCTACAACTAAAAAAGTTTTTTAAATACCATCTTTATGATCCAATCTTTTTTGAATTATAAAGGCAATTTGTTCTTGAAAAAAAAATCTCATAAGGCAAATTATCCTAAGTTGAATTAATATTACCATTCACTACAATAAAAATTAATACATTCCTGAGCTCCCGAATTGACACCTATTTATCCCTTTATTCTTCAAATTCAGTGTTATCACATGTCTAGAACTTTTCTAAGCTATGGGGATACAATAAACAAAATAAATTAAAAACCCATCCTCTCATAGATACTCTAATCTAATGAGAAAACAGAAAAATTTGTAAGATTGTTGGAGAAAACCAAAGCAGTGAAAAAAAGAAACCAGGGAAAGGAAGGATGGATAGTATAAGGTCTTCTAAGCTTAAGGTTAAAGTCTTCAGTTTCTACTTGGAATGAGATGGGAAACCATGGGAGGATTTTGAACAGAGGTATGACAGGACCTAATCTACATTTTAAGAAGATCTCTCAGGTTGCTGAGTTGAGACTAGATTGAAAGGGCATGTCTTATTAGTCTGCTCAGACTGATAAAACAAAATGCCATAGACTAAGTAGCTTATAAATAATAGAAGTTTATTTCCTTATAGTTCTGGAGGCTGAGAAAATCAAGGAGCAGGCAGATTTTTATGTCTGATGAGATTCAGCTTCCTGGTTCACAAATGGCATCTTCTGGTTGTGCTTTCAATGGTAGAAGAAGGTTAATGCAGCTAAACCACTCAGGGACCCTCTTCTCATGCCCTAATCACCTTCCAAAGGCTCTGATTCCCAATACCATTACCTTGGGGATTAGGTTTCAAGCTATGAAATTTGGGAAGGTACAAGCATTCTGATAGCAGGCAGCAAGGACATTTGCAGTGAGATCAGTATACCTAATTAAAATTAATTAATTAATTAATTTTTTAAAAGAGCCTGTTGTAACAATACAGAAACTTAAAAAGATAACATTCATATGGGTGCTTTTGATAAACATAAAGTCATTCTTTATGATGAGGAAGGGAAGAAGTTTAGAAAATATTAATATTCCAATGACTACATAGATATACAAGGCATTTATCAGATGTTGTTAAAGTCATGTTTTGTATTTGTTTAGGTATAATTTGCATCTCATCATCATCAATTTAAATTATTGGCTAGTTTATTTGCTGAGACAAGCAAAAAGCTCTCTTACTAGGTTCAAAGATTTAATAGTAATTGCTACTAGGACTTATCATAGTAAAGTGCAATTATTGAATAAATGTTAAAGAAAATTGGGTTTGTTCCTTATAGTTTATGTTCTCTTTTTAAAAATTCTCATCATTGTGCTTAGCCCAGGTTACTTTCTATTGTTTAGAGTTTCCAGCTCCTTTTTGGTGTTTTACTCCAATAATTATACAGGATTGCTCACACTGTTTTACAGTAAATGTGTGTTTAGATTTTCCATGTCCATTATCTTCTCTGCCTTTGATTCCTTCTTAGGCTCAGTGTTGCCTTCATGGTTTATTCTCTACTTTGTTAATCATGTTCCTTTTTAGTTGTCTCAGTGCAAGTTCATTGGTAGTAAAGGTTCTCATCAGACATTTTGAAGGCATTTTATTCCATTGTCATTCTTGAGCCCACAGAGATCAGTGGAGTGACCTATATTAGGGTGGTATTTTTTCTCAGCTTTTGGAAAATATTTTTCCACTTCTTCTGGATTCTCTTGTTGTTATTGAAAAAACTGCCCCAAGTTACTTGTTAAAATTTGGTATCTCCAGTTGCTTTAATATCTTTTTTCTTATTATGATGGGTTTATATATAAATTTAGTTTTATCTTGCTCTGGTCTTGTTTTGCTCCTTGAGTTTAAAGACTCAATATTTATCAGTTCTAGAATATTCTTATCCTTTATATTCAAGATATTGGAAATCCTTAATCTCTCCTTCATAACTGCAATTTTTGCATAATTTTCTTTTTTTGTCCTTTCTTTGGCATAATTTCTGTCAGATTTAGGTTTTCAACCAATTCTTTTATATTTTAAACATTGAAATCATATAAAAGAATATTTATAACACATGCACAAGGCAGTAAAAGAAACAATAAATTTAATAACATTGTACTTATTATCCATGTTAAGAAACAGAATATGACCTTAGTGGATCTGCCAAATGCCTCAGTCCAGCTGCAGCAGAATGGGGGGGGGGGGGGACTGGACCAATAACTTGTGTTCCTTTATACAGCAGGAGTAGGAGCCGTTTATTGTAGGGCAACAGAGCTATTTATACATTTTGCACAACTTATCTTAATTAGCATAAACTAGATACATCAATCAACCAATAAGGAATCTCCACACTTAATGGCTCAATGGCTCGCTTTTGTTACTTCTCAAACCACTCCCTCTAACATTTTGCCAGGCACCATCCAGACTTGTTTACGAACTCTAACATTTCTCTGGCAAAATACCAGGTGTTATTTTTGACTTATTTACAGACCTTAACAGCCAAAATCATAGTTCCTCCTTCCTTTCTCACCCAGCAGAGGTAATTTCTGCCCAAAATCCTGTGTTCATGTTTTGTGGGCTTTTCCTTTATGTTTTTACCACACTGTATCTAACTTTTGTTGTTTAACTTTTCACACCATTTAAAGTTTCTTTTCAATGTAAATGGAAGATTCTTTTAAAGAATTTTTTTTTTAATATTTATTTTTTTTTTTTAGTTTTCGGTGGACACAACATCTTTGTTTGTATGTGGTGCTGAGGATCGAACCCCCGGGCCGCACGCATGCCAGTCGAGCGCGCTACCGCTTGAGCCACATCCCCAGCCCTGGAAGATTCTTTTAAATGTAAATGGAAGAATGCTCCCATATTCTTCTGCAATCTGAACTTCCTTCAATGGTATATACTTAAATTTAATTGACATTGGTGTGAATAACCATAAGTCGCTGATTTTGAAAAACAAATTTTGAGTATAATTTACATAGAATAATATGCATGATTTAAATTATTTAGTTTGGCCAGGCATGGTGCATATCTGTAATTCCAGCAACTCAGGAGGCTGAGGCAGGAGAATCCCAAGTCCAAAGCCAGCCTCAGCATTTTAGTGAGGTCCTACGCAACTTAGCAAGACCCTGTCTCAAAAATAAACAATAAATAATTAATAAAAAGGGCTGGGGATGTGGCTCCGTGGTAAAGTGTCTGTGGGTTAAATCTCTGGTACCAAAAATTTAAAAAATAAAATTTATAGTTTCATAAGTTTCAACATATATAGATACATACATACATACATACATATTAAATATGTATATGTATATATAGCTACCACCACAATCAAAGTATAAAACATTTCATCACACCAAAAACTTTTTGACAATCCTTCATTCTTACTATGTTATTTTAGTCGTTGAACAAATATAATACAAATTATTCACACATTCTCCTGTGAATGGACATTTGATTATTTTCAGTTTGGGTTTTGTAAGTATTGATATTAAACATTCAAATAATCTTAGCCCCCTAAAGTGCTTGGCATTTAAAAAGTAGAATTGTAAGATGTAGGGCATGTACATTAACAGTGTTAGAGGTACTGTCAAATTTTCAATTGTTGTTTACTGGATAATACCAACAACATTGTTGTTTACTAGATAATACCAACATGCACATAAAATTTACAGTATGGCCAGGGCAGTTTAATCCCAGTGACTGAGGCAGATCCTCCAGGCTGAGACAGGAAGATCACAAGTTTGAGGCCAGCCTCAGTAATTTATCCAGGTCCTAAGCAACTTAGTGAGACCCTGTCTTAAAATTAAAAAAAAAAAAATTGTGGGCAGTATTGGGGCTGTGACTCAGTGGTTAAACACCTCTAGTTCAATCCACAGTAACAAAAAACAGTGTTTCTTAAAAAGTACCCACTACATTATATTAACACTCTCTCTCTCTCTCTCTCTCTCTCTCTCTCTCTCTCTCTCTCTCTCTCTCTGTCAGCTGTGATCTCATGAAGGGTAGGAGAATTTGAAAAGAATCTTATGACTGTGCATGGTAGCATATTCAGCTATGCAGGATACTGAGGCAGAAGGATGCATGAGCCCAGGAGTCCAAGACCAGCCTGGGCAATACAGCATAGCAAGATTACATATCAGAAAACAAAGGAGAGGAGAGGAAGGGAGGGGGAGGGGAGAGGAGGGAAGGAGAGGGGAGGGGAAGGGAGGGGAGGGGAGGGGAAGAAATGTACAGTGTGGGAGCTCTAGTTGATCCACATTTTTGCTGACACTGATACTTTACACCAATCTTGTGGGTTTAAAAACAGTATTTCATTGGAATTAAATATGTATTTCTGTCATTACAAATGATTTTAAGTGTCTTTTTACATTCTATTGGCCATGCAGTTTTCTTTCTTCTTTGAAGTGCTAATTTTGCTAATTTTTCTATTTAGTTGCTTGTCTTTTTCTTATTGATTTGCATTCATTCTTTATATTCTGTAAAATAATCCTATGTCAAGTATATGTTACAAATGTTTTATTTATGTTTTCACATCTTATGATATCTAATTATAAACAGAAATTGATAATTTTAATGTAGCTATGTTTATTTATTATGGCTTATATTTTTGCATAAGAAATTGAAAGACCCCAGCCCAACAACCTCAGGCCTAGTTGCAAAACCACCAAGGCATGTCACAAACCTACGCAGGCACCAGAGGTGTTTTTCAGACAATCAGTTAGGTGTAACCGGTTGAGAAAGCACAAAGGACCAGGTCCTAAGGCATGCCTGAATGAGCAGCAACAGGAGGACCAGAGTGCTAACATGTAACTTTTATGTGGCTTTTCCAGTAACATAAAGTGAAAAACAACTTTGCCCTTTAGGTAGCCTATATGCTGGGTTTAAAATTAACTAATAAGAAACCTATTGTTTACCGTGCGCGAAAACTGCCCCTTTACCCTATAAAAATCTCTGTATCCCCAAGCCCAGTGTGCCAGCTCACCAAAGCTCCGGCTGAGGTTCTGCTGGGCACCCGCAGGCGCCTGTGTCCCAATAAACAAACCTCTTGCTTTTTGCAGCCAGTGTTTCGTGTGATTCTCCTTGGACAGGGAAACGGGGGTCTTTTCAAAATCTTTTCTTCTTCAAAATAAAAAATGAATTCTGGAAGAATATGGGATACTTTCTTTAAAAAGTTTTTTTTACTTTGCATTCATAGTTAAGTCTTTAATGTATTTAGAATATAGAAATCCAATTTCATTTTCTTTCAAATAAATAATGATTTTTTTTTCCCTTTTCTCCACTGAAAAGCAATATTTCTGTTATATACCAAGTACTATCCAGCCAATGGATTGTTTCTGGGGTCTCTATTCTATTCCAGTGATTTGTCTATTGCTGTCTTAATACCACTCCATCTTAAACACTATAGCTTTATAATTTTTTTAATCTGATGTTTCAAGTTTTCTCACTTGTTTTTGTTTTTAAATGTCCTTTAGCAAAACTAGAGCCTTTGTTCTTACATATAAATACAGTTGCAACATTGTATGAAATTTTCTTGATATTTTTCAATATCCAATGGGGCAAACTGGCCTCTTTATAACATGAAACCTTTTGAATTGTATCTACTTTCCTTAATCCATACTACCATTTCCCTAGTTCACACCAGTGTCATTAATTTATTTCATTACAAAATTCTTCTTGCTCTCCTTGCTTCCAATAGACTCCTGTCTATTTTTCCTATTGTAGCCAAAGAAATCCTGCAAAATTATAATTCAAACCACCTCTTACTAATTAGCTCTTTAGTGAATTTCCAGTGCCTCAAGCATTATGGCTAAACTTGGTTCACTTTTCTAACTGGCTCCTGTTCACCTATGCATACTCACCTCTGGCCATCCTCCCACCCCAACCCTGCATCCCCCACCCCCACTACCACAACTCTGTATTTCTCTGTATCCTGTTCATGCTGAGTTCACTTTTGGTTCCTCCAGCTAACTGAGAGAGGAGGTTTTTCCAGATAACAAAAATGTCAGTTTGGAAAATTGCCTCCCCCCAAAAGATTCAGAAGAGATTACAGACAGAAATTAATTTTCACTTAAGTTCTAAGAAAAAAAATTCTTTCAGCATAATCATAAACTTATTTTTTGTTATTGTTTGTTTTTTATTTTTGAGACAGGGCCTTGCTATGTTGAATCACTAGAAGTGATTCTTTGAGCAGAAAGCATGATTTGGGGGACCAGTTCTACCATTTCTTAGTCATTCTTCAAATTATATCTGGGAACTGGGGTGGGAGGAGACAGGTGGAAGGCAGGATTCTGGTTCTAGTTATTGTCAGATTTCTTTATAATATGAAGTACTTTCCTTGACCCGTTGATCTGGAACAATTTGGTCCCAGTGTATGAAGACCTGCCTCAAGGAACTGTGAAACTGAAGAAAAAAGACCAGAATTGCACAGAGTACAACTTATTGAGGAACATATTGACAGAAGCATGCTTCTGGGCAACAAGAAGACCAAATGAATCCCCACAAAAATTTGGGTCAGAATTACACACACACACACACACACACATTGGTTAAGACAAACAAAACTTTACGTAAGCCAGAATGTATTTGGTTTATCTTAAGCTAATATCAAAGAGTCAGGCACAATTCCTGGCACCAGAGTCCAGTTATAAATCTCTATGTGTCACTCTAAGGGTTTGGTGTATTTATAATTTGCTGGGAAACTATGGAAGAAAAACTGACTAGGATTATCTGTGGCAATCATGGTGGGTATCAGTTAAAATGCCTGCAGTTATGTCAGGCTGAATTCATACAACCATCTTTGGTCCCTCTCTAAGTTGTAATACTCTGGGTAATAGGAAAAGTTCAACACAAATCCTGTTATACATAAATTCAATTTTGAAACCTAGCACATTCACATATGATATCTAGAAGCAAACAGTATTACACAGGGTAACCATAAGTACCCAAGAAAATATACCTTCTCAGTATATGAATAACCACATATAGTAGATGTGTGAATGCATTTTAAAACAGACTGGAAATAGGAACAGAAGGATTAGGTTACCTCCAGAATTGTTAGTCATCAAATTCATGTTAAGAATATAGAGTAAGAGGCTGTGCCTCTGTGCCAGCAGTCATTTGCCCTCTGCTCTGTCTTGTACTACCCACTGCCTTCCTGCCATCCACAATGGCCCTGCTGCACTCTGGCCAACCATCCTCTCTATGGCTGCTGGCGCCTCCCAGCCAGGTCTTGCTGCCACAGCTTCTGCCAGAGCCAGCTCTTGGTAGGCCCATAGGGAAATGGGACCCCAGTTTCCATTTTTGGAGTGACTAAATAAGAGAGACACCAACAGCAAAAAGATGAACTTGGTAGTTGGTGCCTACCTGGATAATAATGGAAAGCCTTATGGACTCCAAAAAGTCATAGGCCCAGATTGCTGCAAAAAATATGGACAAGGAATACCTATCCATTGGTGAACTGGCTGAATTTTTAAGATATCTGCAGAATTAGCCCTGGGTAAAAACAGTGAGGTGTTGAAAAGTGGAGGATTTGTCACCGTGCAGACTATTTCTGGAACTGGGGCCTTAAGGGTCAGAGCCAATTTTCTGGAAAGATTTTTTAAAGTTCAGCTGAGTTGTCTTTCTACCCAAAACATCCTGGTGAAATCACACACCCATTTTCAGGGATGCTATCAATACTATGACCCCAAGACTTGCACTTTTGACTTCACAGGTGCCATAAAAGACATTTTAAAAATACCAGAGCAGTGTTCTTCTCCTGCATGCCTGTGCCCACAATCCCACTGGAACGGACCCTCATCCTGAGCAGTTGAAGAAAATAGAATCTATGGTAAAGAAAAAGAATTTCCTTGCCATCTTTGACATGACTTCCAATGCTTTGCCAGTGGTGATAGTACCAAGGATGTCTGAGCTGTGTGCTACTTCCTCGAACAGGGCATTAATATTTGTCTCTGCCAATTACATGACAAGAACATGGGCTTATGTGGGAAGCATGTGGGAGACTTCACCATAGTCTGCAAAGATGCGGATGAAACCAAAAGGGTAGAATCACAATTAAAGATTGTGATCCATCCCTTATATTCCAACTCTTCTCTCAATGGACCCTGGATCACTTCTATTATCCTGACTTCAACGGATTTGCAAAAATAATGACTGCAGGAAGTGAAAGGCATCATCAGCATGCGGACCCAGCTGGTTGCCAACCTCAAGAAGGAGGGCTACTCCCACAATTGGCAACACATCACAGACCAGATCAGCATGTTGTGTTTCACCGGCCTAAAGTCTGAACCGGTAGAGTGACTGACTAAGGAGTTCTCCATCTACATGACAAAGGGTGGCTGCATCTCCTTGACAGGGGTCACCTCCAGCAATGTGCCATTCACCAGGTCACTAAGTAACTTCACAGTGCAAGAACAAAGAAAACTTTTCTGTCCTCAGTTCCTGCTGTTGTGAGACTCACATGCAGGATGATGGTGGTGAGTGCATCATTTCTTTCAACTACATTTTGAAAGACCCTAGCCCAGTTAGTCCAGTTACCTAAGGCCAAGATATGAAATCAAGATACCGGGTTTGTCATAAACAGGCTCAGGCACCGGATGTGCTTTCCATATAACCGGTTGAGAAAGAACAGAGCACCCACATCCTGAGGCATGAATGAATAAACAGGAACAGATAAGCAGGAACAGAGAGAATAGAATGCAGACCTGTGGTTTTTGGAATGCAGACCTGTACCCCCTAGGTGGCCTTATATGCTAGATTTAAACAAACCAATAAGAAACCTGTTGCTTCCCGCACGCGCGCGAAACCTGTCCCAAACCCTATAAAAATCTCTGTATCCCCAAGCCCGGTGTGCCAGTTCACCAAAGCTCCGGCTGAGGTTCTGCTGGACACCCGCAGGCGCCTGTGTCTCAACAAACCACCTCGTGCTTTTGCAGCCAGTGTTTCGTGTGATTCTCCTTGGACAGGGAAACGGGGGTCTTTCATAAACGGGGTGCTTTTCAATTTCATAACACTCAGTGATTAGATGTGTTTCTCAAAAAAGAACATATAGTCAAAGAGAACAGAGGCATCCATAGCTGGTGTCTAGAACTCTGTGGTTTTTAAACCAAACTCTCTACCGTCCGTCTTTTTAACCTTGTGATGCTTGGGGTTGAACCCAGGGCCTTGTGCATGTGAGGCAAGCATTTTACCAATTGAGCAATATCCCCAGCCCTCCCCCATCCTTTTATCTCCAACTTTTTTGAGAGTTTGCATGTATAAGTCACAACACCAAAAACCTGTCATGACATTGCAATTGTAAGTGGTTCCTCTGTGGATCTAGCATGAGCTGTGTCTCATATTGTGAGTTTCACATGCAGGATGATAGTGGTGAGTGCATCATTTCTTTCAACTGGAGTCTGAGTCTGTCATTAAGAGTCAATATTACATTTGTCCCCCCATGATGGAGCATCCTTATCAACAGACTGTATTGCACAAATTGTCCTTTACAAAAACCAATGAGTCTGTTGCCACCGAAGCGAAAATAATAGATGCTTGTCCTGTCTTATTTAAGAAAAAAGAAAAAAATATTCTCTTCTTATCATTGTTGTTCTTTTCTTTAACACAAGATCCATAATTGGCCTAGATTTTCATCCCATTCTTGATTAACAAGGAACCCCATCCTATCAGGATCTATTTAAAAACGAAAAACATAATTTTCTGTTCATGCCATACCCTTTATTTCTTGGTAAAGAATAGTGGAGAGTAGGTAACTGCACTTTGTTAGCATCCTCATCATGATTGTGTAATTGCCTCCTCTTGGGATGCTGCCTCTGCCCAGCTGGACCTCTTTCTTCATTCCTTGTGGTTGTGCAGCACTAATCTCACATCATGAGTCAGGTGACATAGGTTAGGATCAGAAAGGAGATATTCTGGGTTTTGTGTGCTTCCAGCCAGGCTTAGGCTTCACCCTTGGAAAGGTCACCATCATCTGCTCTAATCTTGTACACCTGGTTTCTCTGTACAATAAAATGACTGTAAACCTCCCCCGCCAAAAAAAAAAAGAATATACAGTAAGATCTTGTCATCTAGACATATATTTCAATTAAGATGAATTTTTTTATTTTTTAATATTTATTTTTTAGTTTTCGGTGGACACAACATCTTTATTTTTATGTGGTGCTGAGGATCGAACCCAGCGCCCTGCACATGCCAAGCAAGCACACTACCGCTTGAGCCACGTCCCCAGCCCCAAGATGCATTTTTTAAAAGAATGTATAGTAAAACAATAAACAGAGGAGGGAAGAGAGGAAAGACAAGTTTTCCTATAGCCTAAAAAGAGAACGCAATTTATCCTCCTAACAGTATCATTTCCAGGAAAAAATAGGTAACTAATTAAAGTATATGAAAAGACTTTGCACCAAAACTCTTGTCCAGGTGAATCTAATTCTGCTCACAGATAATCTTTATATTTCTTCTTAGAGAAAAAGTAAGAGAATTTAATTCTCTTTTAAAATATACTCTCAATGTCTCTCTTGGTCTACTTTCTCCATAGATTACTTTAGAAATAAATATAAAATCGCCATGCTGCTTTTTCAAACTTTTACATTGAAAACACAATACTTTATTTAAGCACTAAAACAAGTGGCAAATGATTCATCACATAGGAAAGAGAGCATATAAATTGTGGGTTGGAGGAGTCAAATCACTTTCTAAATCTATCCACCATTATCACCTTTTTTTTTTTTTTGAGAAAGTCATACGATTTCATTAAAAGTAACACACAATAACACATAATTCAATCAAGATTTAAAAACTTCATGAGAATGTTTCTTCCACTTTACAAGCAAAAGGCTGTTATTAATAACATTTTATATCTTTAAATATCTTTCTCTTCTTTAGCTTTGTTTCATTTCTTTGAAAAGAAGCACTTACTGTAAGCTGATACTTGTCTAGGAAAAGACTATCATTTTCTGGAAAATTTGTAAGATGATTGCTGATAACTTTTTGCAAATGTGCACATATAAATGTGTTCATATTTTCAAGACTGTTATCTTTTAACCTAAAGAATCTGCCCTGTGCTAATAGTCTGTTTTCAATCAGAAGTGAATATACAGAGACATAAGAGCAGAAATGTGTGATATTTTTTTCAAGTCACCTCTAAACAATAGAGGTTGTTAGATGTACTTGAGATGGTAATAATACCTAACTTTGTCCCAAGCACCTTGAAGACAATAGCAAAGTCTAAAAACCTGAAAAATTTGTCACTACGGCTCAATCCCCAACACTTATAAAACCAGAATTCACCAATACAAATCCAAAGCTTTAACACAATTACAAGATAAGTGTTTCCTCTACCTCACCTACTAACACACTAGGTAACAGTGCATATACAAAATGAATATAACATTGACTTCCAGTCTACCCTCTGGATCAGCTTAACAAATTTAACATCTTACTGACCTTATTCTTTGCATTTGAATTCTAATCCTACCCCTTGAATTCAATCTTCACTGATTTATTCTGCCATTTCAAAGAAATCATTTCCTATCCTGAAGTTGTCCTACAATCTTAACATGCTAATGAAATATAATAAAAAAACATATAAACTAAAAAATGAATTTTTAAATATTAAACAAAACCAAAATTATTTTAATAAGTAACAAATATAACAAAAAATTATAAAAATTAAAAAAAATTAATATTAATCAAATTCCTCATTGAAAGTGTATATATAAACAAATTATATAGAAAATTGATATTTTACTCATAACTTTATATTTCCATAATTGTAACTAAACAGAGTGTTTAAAGTGCAATAGCAAATTCCTCACACTAAATGTATGCACATTTTGAATAACCATCTATATACATTAATAAAGTTTTTAATGTGATAAGTGAGCTTGTTTCTTGCTTGTTAATTTGTCTAATCTAGGTTGAATTGATGACAATGCTACTCTCAAGGGATAATGTATATTTAAACTGTTTCTATGTTTTGTTTTAATAACACTTAAAGTAGAGAATCCTGTTTCACAGAGGTATGTTGAAGGGAATACAAGAAGAGACTTTAAAGCTATCTCAGCGAGCTCAGGATATTCATTTTTAACTTTTATCCAAAATGAAGCAAGTGATGCTGTATTTTCAAACTTTATTTTCAATCCTTCATCAGTAGCCAGTTTCAACAACTTATCATGGAGGGTTATAGTTAAATTTAAACTATCTTTTGAGGAAAGAAATGGGTTTTGGATCCATGAATTTCCTATGCGTGGATCTTCTTTTGATGGAAAATAAAATTCAAGATATTCTAACAAATTTCTAAGATGTTCACTGATAACTTCTTGCAAATGTGCAATATCAAGATCATGACCTACTTCATTTATGAATGTTGTTAAATTATGGAACATATCATAACAATCTGTAGATACTCTGTTTTTCCAACTTTCTAACTTTTGTTTTTGTCCTTCAATCTTATCTGCCATTGAAAAACATGTTGTATTCTTTCCTTGCACAGAAGCATTAAGATCATTAAAAATACTGAATATATCAGACAAATAAGCAAGTCTGGCTATCCAATTCACATCTTTAAAAAGCTGAGACCAAACAGGTTTCTTGCCTTGCAGAAACATTAAGAGTTCATTTCGTATTTCAAACATTCTTGATAAAATTTTTCCCCTTGACAACCACCGTATCTCAGCATGCAATAACAGTTGCTTATGATCAACTTCCATATTATCACATAATAAGGAGAATAATCTTGAATTCAATGCATTAGATTTTACATAATTCACAATTTTTACTATGTCAGTAAGCACACTATGAAGTTCAGCTGATATTTTTTTCATAACAAGACTGTCCTGATGAATGAAGAAATGTGTTGTTTTACATTCTGGTGCAAGTTCCTTGATCTGGGTAATCACTTTGGAATGTTTTCCTGTCATTGAAGCTGCAGCATCAGAACATACTCCTACACAAAACTTAAATTCCAAGCCACATTTGTCAACAACATAATTCTTCACAGCTTCATACAGTTCTGAGCTGGTTGTGTTTATAGGCAGAGAGGCTGAAAAAAAGAATTCTTCCTTTATATCATCATCATGCTCAAACCTCACATAGACTAATAGGATTATCAGGTTGGCAATATCTCTACATTCATCAAGTTGTAATGAAAAATATTTTGCCAATTTTATTTGTTCTATGAGTTGATCTTCCATATCATTAGCCAGTTCCTGAATACGTCGAGCTATGGTGTCATTGGAAAGTGGTACTTGAGCTACCTTTTTTGCTGCAGATTCACCCAACATTTCCAAGCAAACTTCTTTGATGCAGTCTTTCACTAGTGTCTCAGCAATTGTGTATGGTGTTTTAGACTTAGCAACTGGAAGCGCTACTTTATATGAAGCCCGTAAAGCACTAATGTTTATATGAGAAACACTAAACACCTGCCTTGGTTGAGTTTTCAATTCACTAATCTTTTTTTCAAAGAATTCTTTTGGTTGAGAACTTATTTCTTTATGTTTCGAATATAAATGTCGCTTAAGTTTTGATGGTTTCATTGCTTCATTCGCCAGTACATCTCCACAAATAATACACTGTGGTTTTAGTACTTCTCCATCAATTACAGCTACAAAACCAAACTCAATGTAGGAAGGATCATATTTCCGAGTAAAACTAGTATGAACTCTTTTGGTTTTCACTTCTTCAGCATGACTTCTATTGTTACTATTTCTTTTTTTACTACTTCTGTATTCAGAAAAGGTGTGTCTCTTCTTTACAAAAAAATCCAGTGAAGTTTGTTTCGCCATCTGAAAATTAAGATTAAAAATAAATAATATAAATATTACTTCCCTCTTTTAGTTAATAAATTCAAATAATAAACTCAAAACTAGACTTGATTAAAAAGATGATATTAAAATAAGTTATAAGATTTAGGGATGCAGCTCAGTGGTAGGGCCCCTGCCCACTGCAGCCCTGCAGTGCGCCTGAGGCTGAGTTAAATCCCCAGTACTACAAAAATATAAAATAAAACAAAATTAGAAAGTTATAAAATAACGGGGCTGCAACTGCAGCTTAGTAGTAGAGCGCTTGCCTAGCATGTGTGAGGCACTGGGTTTGATCCTCAGCACCACATAAAAATAATTAAAATAAAAGTATTGTGTCCATCTACAACTAAAAAATTTAAAAAGCTTTTTAAAAAGTTATAAAATAAATGTTTACATTTTCTGAGCTTTATATCCTTTGGGTTAATCCAACAAACTGCATGAAAAATATCACACACTATAATGTGAACTTAATTGTGTTTGACTAGCATGCAACTCCCACCACCTTTGAACTTACTAACACCCAAACTGTTCTATACTCTATTCAGTAAGGCAAATTTATTAAACATGTGCTTGGATGTTGTTGCAATGTCAAATCATTATAAATGTTTCTAATAATCTCAATTTTATACTTATTTCATTATGGACTAGTAAAAACTGTTTGCAGATAATTACTGGTCTACAAGTCACACTTTTGAGTACCTCTGGCCTAAATCATGTGTAACCTCCATATTTCAAAACATTAGCTCTACCTCATAAAACTCCTGGTTTAAAACAATTTAGGTATTAAATCATGCTATTTAAGTCCTGCAACTGAACTCTTTCCCAGCACAAACCCATATCTTCAAATCAAATTCATTACTCTAACCCCTTCTAAATATGATTTAAAATGTCCTTTCTTAGCTAATGTTCCCACCCAAATTCACATATAATTGAAAAAAGTAGCATTAAATTCATTTATTCCCAATTCATTCTTCCATAGAAGCATACCATCTGTCATATACACTATTTGTCCTCTTACTCTTAGCTTTTTCATCCCATGAGAAATGCCTGACACCAGACAGCTGTAAAACCCTAGAATAATAAACCAGGAAACATCTAAGGTTATAACCTCCAACTTGGGAAAAAAAAAAGCCGGTGGGAGGCATTAAAGCAATTTGCCTTTCTTTGAGGAAAAATATATTTAAGATGGTCAAAATGTGATTTGGTACACCTTGTCAAGTAATTCATATTCATAAATAATTTTCCTGTTCACAGTAAAGTATGAAGCTCTTACCCTGCTTTCATATACAGTGGATATTCAAAACTCTTACCCAGTCTCCTACTGTGTCTGGTGAAAATGGTGTCTCTGATGACTTTAGCATTTTAGAAGGTTGAACAGCCAAACCTCTTTGAATCTCATTATGTTTCCTTTTCATTGAATTGGTCTCATGGCAAAGACTACAAGTTATTTGGTGACCACAGACCTCAGTCTCATGTTGAGAAGGCACTCCACAGATTGCATGGACATTTCCCAGACATGATGTACAACTATTGGCACCTGTGCATTCTTTTTCACAAACTACACAGGATAAAAATCTTAGTCTGCTTTCAGAAGGGTTTTTTTCAGCCATATTAGGGGTAATAGAAAGATTTTCTTCAATATCACTACTATCTATTCCAGTTTCAATGTTTTCTTCATACTGGGCTCTTAAAGTATTTTCTAACTCTCTGTTGGCTTGATTTAATTCATTTTCTCTGTGCAATTTGGCAACAAATTCTTCAGTTAACTGAGAATGGGACAGGTCCAGTTTAGCTTCAGATCTGAATGTACCTTCACATGGAGTCTGCTGTACACCTCTGTGACAGGATCGGTTTTGGGTCATCTGAATGAACCACAAAAATTCAGTCCAGTGTGGAGAGTTGTTTGTTTGCATCCAGGAGAAGATTCTCTTTTGGATCTCATTAGTTTGTTCTATAGAACTTTGGCTTTGGCAGGCCTGAGCTTTCCCATGGACAATTTTCAATTCTGGACAAATATTACTGAGTTCACTGACAATCTGGCTTGAAAATTCCCTCCCATTGTTGGATTGTAAGACACTGGGTGCTCCAATAATTGTAAAAATATCTAAAAGAGCATGTGCAACTTCCTCAGGCCTTTTAGACTTTAGTGATCGCAAAAAACTTAACTTTGTATGAAGGTCTTGATAATACATAATAAATTTATACTCCCCATCAGGATTCAATTGCATGTCTATGAGATCTACTTGGCATCTTGAGTTAACTTCCTTAATTTTTGATGTTAGAACTTTCTTGAGTTTTGAGTTTTTCTGTTGGCATGGTTTACAGAGTGTGAGGTATAGCATTATAACTTCTTTTGTGATGTTCTTATATTTTGCTTGTAATTCTTTCTCCATGCGGGTACGTCCAGCATGTCCAATGCTAAGATGTGTATCATGAAGAATGTCAAATAAGTCCTCACTGTGTAAATAATAACGTATTTTATCTGTTTCTCCATTTATAGCCTCAATCAGCTTCTCTTTTCCGTGTACAAGGATAACATCAAATCTAGCCAAGCGACGGCAGTCAACTGATTCTTTTTTTGCTTTAGCTTTAGCCTCTTTTACTTCCCTTATTAATTGACAGTACTTTGCTTTAGAAAATATCTTAGTATTATTACTTTTGTTTTCTAGTAACATTGCTAAATTTCTGAAGAATCTTTTTCTCATGTTTTCTGATTCAATTTCTGCTTCATTAGTATGTAAGCTACTAATGTTATCATCACCCACGCTTTGAGACATCATGGAAAGCCACAAATATGACCCTACAATATAAAGGGAAAAATCAATTAGAATATTTGGGAATATAATTTAAAATATAAATGTTGCTCAAATAAAAAGTTCTGATATAGTAAACAGTAGAAAGCCAGTATGTGACTTATCAGAACAATATTCAGGGTAAGCCTTAAAGCACTGCTTTATATATAAAGCAGGTTATAAATTAATGTTTGTGTCTATTTATTCACCATATAAGAACACTTTTTTTTGGCTGGAGAAACTCCAGCAATTGTATGGTTTGGATCTAGAATGTCCCCCAAAGTTCGTGTGTTGAACACGTTCAAGAAGCTGTTTGTGACTGGATGACTTTGTTCTTTGTTTTTCTGTTTCCTGGAATGTACATTTTATTTTTTTTTTTAAAGAGAGAGTGAGATTTTTTAATATATTTATTTTTTAGTTTTTGGCGGATACATCTTTGTTTGTGGTGCACGCATGCCAGGCAAGCGCGCTACCGCTTGAGCCACATCCCCAGCCCCATACATATTAATTTTTTAAAAATAAAAGCTATTTTTAAAAAAGCTCATGTGTTGAAAGCATGGTTCAGTGGTAGACTTTTAGGCAATGATTGAATCACAGAGGGCTCACATCAGTGGATTAATCCATTGATTGGGAGATGCACTACAGGGAGGTTGGATTAAAGGAAGTAGGTCACTGAAGGTGAAAGGGATTATATTCTCCCTGAAATCTCTCACTCTCCCTCTGCTTCCCAGCTGCTATGAGCTTTCCTCCTTCCACCATGTTGGTCTGCCTCATGCTTCATTTCAGGTCCACAGCAATAGAGACAGCTGACCATCCACAGCAATAGAGACAGCTGACCATCTATCTGATTGAATTTTCTGAAACTGTGAGCCACAATAAATATTTCCTCCTTTAAGTTGTTATTGTCAGGTATTTTGGTCACAATGACAACAAGCTGACTAACACAGCAATATAGTGGTACATTTTTTTGAAAACCCCAAACTACAACCACAATTTCTTTTATTCAATCAGGTTATTTGGTACATCAATATCTGGGCTTAAATTCCAACATAATATGCTTATATCAGGGCTGGGGATGTGGCTCAAGCGGTAACACGTTCGCCTGGCATGCGCGGGGCACTGGGTTTGATCCTCAGCACCATATAAAAATAAAATAAAGATGTTGTGTCCACTGAAAACTAAAAAATAAATATTAAAAAATTCTCTCTCTCTTTAAAAAAAAAGTATGTTCTGGAGACACTATTAGGAAGACTTATCTGATATTTAAAATAAAATAAAATAATATGCTTATATCAATTCCCTTTTAGGGCCTATGAAAATACAAATTTCATACAAATACCCTCACTACTAACTTTAATAAAGTAAGAGCAGCAAATGAGTCCAAATAAAAAATATCTAATATTTTTAAATGTTTAGAATATTCACAATAACACAAACACTTAGAATACTTCAAACTTCAAACTTAGATTACTCAGTCTGAAGAAAACTATTTTGAAAAAATGAAAAAGAATAACCTGGAATTAGCATGTTGCCTCTATATCCCTATAGCCATCTCAAAGGTTAACACTGTTTATACTACCAATTTGCATTTGCATACCAAATATTGAACTAGTGGATTTAAATCATCTCACATGCTCAAATTTCCCAAACTCGGTTAACATTAATGATATGTTACCATGTGTTTTGGCCTCACCTAATTCTCAATAACTCCAATAAAACTTCTTTGATCATTAAATTTAAGCTTACAGCAAATTCTCCTTTCCTGAGAAACAATCTATTCAAGACACACATAGCACTACAGCACTTTCTTTTTTAACTCATTCAAAGATAAAATTAACAAGATGCTAACTTTATAACAGGGATGACTTATTTCTCTAGTATCTTTTCAAAAGTGCTTAGTAGCCAGAGTGTGGTAGTGCATACCTATAATCCCAGCTACTGGGATAGCTGATACAGGATCGTAAATTCAATAGTAGCCTGGCCAATTTAGCCAGAATCCATTTCAAAATAAAAACTAGAAAGGGCTGGGGGTACAGCTCAGTGGTAGAGTGCCCTGGGTTCAATCCCTAGTACCAAACAAAAATGTGCTTAATAAAATTTGATTGGCTATCAGGCATGGTGGTCCATACCTGTAATCCCAATGGCTCAGGAGGCTGAGGCTTTGACAAGTTCAAAGCCAGACTCAGCAATTTATTGAGGCTCTAGGCAACTCAGTGAGACCCTGTCTCTAAATAAGATACAAAAACGGGCTAGGGATATGGCTCAGTGGTTAAGTACCCCTGGTTTCAATCCCCAGTATCAAATAAATAAATAAATAAAATTTTGATGGATTAACTTTAAAATGAAATGACAACATTCAAAAGTGCTATCTTAAAATGCAACTAAAAAGACCATTCAATAAACAGTATTTCTTTCCATGCTGATCCATATTGTGCCATGTTATGGAACTATGAGCTGAAAAGTAAGGAAAACAAGGAAGAATTTGGGGAGGAAATGTAGGTCAATGTAAATGAGAATCAGAAGAATGTGAGCTCAAGAATTTGGAATCAATATTAAAAAGTCTAGGATAAACAAGAAACAGGGACTTGTTGGGCTGTAAGAGGAGAAAAACATTTTATCCATTATCATTTTAAAAAGTAATAATAACAGTAAATCCAGAACCAGGCCAGTCTAGGCTCCTGCCTCTACTACACATCACACTCTTTTAACAGACCTTAAAAAACTAATGAAAGTAGAATTCAGAAATTCTGTTCTCTTCAGTAGAATTCTAAATAGTATTTTCAAAACTTACAAGCCCTTATGTGACAAAAACTGGGAGTAGGGGATACAGCAATGGGATTTATTGTGACACTGACTATTTATGTACAGAGGTATCTCTGATTTACCCATAGGTACTAAATTAACTCCATTGCAAAATATCCACGCAAAATCTTATGTTCAACTATTTTTGACATGATCACCTGACTGCTTAATTCAACTTATTTATTAATATTATACTGTACTGATTTTTTTATACTTGGTTTTTCCTTCAAGTACATTTCAGAAGCTGAAATACCATGAGTTTTGATAAACTTCTCAGTGACTAGCCCCTTTCTTCCTCAAGTCTCTAGCATCTTTCCCAGGCCTAAATTATCCTCACCGTTATCTTGAAGTAGATGTGGCTCTGGAGAATCACATTCCATTCTGTCTTCCATAGACTGCAGATGGGTACCTAAGGACTCCTTTGCAGAATCCAGAGGGATTATTTCTTCCATAAGAACTTCCTGCTCATATGTGCCTTGCGGGACCTGAGGACAAATAGGTACTTTTGGTAATTGATATGATTACTGCACAAATCATAGATAAACCTTAATACATTCTTCCACTGAAACAGAATGTTAAGAAAGTCTTCACTGAAATCTTAAGAAGATTCCAAGATAGTGGTTTGTTTTCTTAAAGCTGGAATTAATAAAGCCAGAGCCTTAAAACAGAAACTGTCTTCATTGTATGGGAGTTAATACCATCCCTGTTCTGTTTGAGAAAACTGTAAATGTGTTTCAGTAAATTGATTTCATTAAGAATAAATATTTTGGGCTGGGGATACAGCTCAGTCAGTAGAGTACTTACCTCATATGCATAAGGCCCTGGATTCAATCCCCAGCACCACGAAAAAAAGAAAAAATGAAATGGTTTTAGCATTCATTCATGATTGTTGCCTAAATCAGTTTTTATATTGGGGGTTGCAAAATGGTGACTTCTTTTGAAATTCAATTTTCTGTCCTTTCTCCTTCACCTGCCTTTTAAAAAAAGTTATTACTGTATCAGTCTTATTTCCATCCTTAATCACTTTAATGCACAGACTGCATCAAATTTGGTCAGTGGAAGCCTCTTTAAGCTGCCTCCTACCTTATTCTGACATAATTCCACTAGTTTTGTTGTTGTTTTAGTATATCCCATGTAATTCAAGGCCCACATTTATTCTTCCTGTCCCAGACCTGGTTTCAACTATTTTTCCTGATTTTAGAGGGCAACAGGGTTTAGTAGCAAAGACTCAGTAGAATGTAGGCTCATTGTTAATAAAGGATCATCACCTCTAGGCCCTTTCATGGCTAGAGCTGGTACATACATTTTCCAAAATATGATTTTAATGTAGTTTCAATACCATAAGGTTTTCCTAGTTTCCACAATCTAATTTGTATCTTCTCTCACAGTTAAAAAACAAAATAGTTCAAAACAATGTAAATATATGTATTCATTTGTTCTCACCTACAAAAAACACAGAACTACTTCCAAATTACATAAATTTTGTGCTGTAGGATACTTCCAATAACATTCCTACTAGGTAAAAATCAACATGTTTGTAGATTATATATCCATAGGAAGCATCACACTAAGAATATCTGTCAGAATACTGTGTTCAAGTTGCCTGAATAATTTTTATTTTGTTATTACTTTGAGATATAGTTGGGTTCATTTCTGTTTAATCATTTTGAATTTAATATATTTTAAAATACTTAAAACCTTTTACATAGTATTAAAAAATCAAAATATATGTTCAGAGTAGTCTTCTTCATATTCACACAGCCTGCACTCTACTTATTCCCATAAAAAAATAAACATTATATGCAAATGTTTGCATGTATACATGTTTGCATGTATATGCATGTGTATGTACTTCTGTGTATATGTAATAGATACAAATCAAATACAATGTATTTATTTCTTCCATATTATATATACTAGTATACATCTTTATTTTGTCATTTAATATAAAAATTTTGCTTAAAAATAATTTCATAGATATCTTGCTCACTCTTCTTTTGATTTGCCTAAGATCACATTATATTGATGTACATAATTTAATCAATTACTCATGTAACTGCGCATTTAGGTTGTCAACAATATTTTATTTTTACAAATAATTCTGCTGTGAGAAACTATCTGTTATTTCTTATTTGTAGACATGTATTTTCAAAGTAAATCCCTGGAAATTATATTGCTAGATCAAAAGATAAATGTATGTTAGTCAGTGAAAAAAAATCCCTTTTTAGGTGTTATACCATTTTGTACTTGTACCAGCAATACATGAGAGAACTTGCCTTTCCCAATCAGGCTAACAGACTCATCAAGCTTTTGAGTTTTGCCAGGTTCATAGGTGATAAATGGTATCTACTTCAATATAATTTTGATTCACTTTTATTATGGCTACGGTTGAAAGTTTTGTTGTATATTTAAGAAACTTTCTTTAGTTTATGAAAACGTTCGTATCTCTTGGCTGTTTTTTACTGCATTTATGTTGAGGAGATTAGCTTTTATTCATGATGTAGTTTGCAAATATTTTTATCAATTTATTATTTTGACTGTGAGCTTTTGTCCTATAAAATTTTCATGTACATATTGCTACTGGATTTTGAGTAACTATACACACCCAAGTCATTCATGTTTTCTCCTACTTCCTGTACAATTAAAAATGAAAATATTAATCTCAGACACATTTTAAATTATAGTATATTAAATATGAATCTAATGTTTCTTTCAAATTGGCTATCCTTGCCAGGCCTGGTGGTGCGCACCTGTATTACATCCAGCAGCTCAGAAAGCTGAGGCAGGAGCATCAAAAATTCAAGGCCAAACAGTGAGAACCTGTCTCAAAATAAAAGGGCCAGACCTGGTAGCCTATCCAGCCTGTAATCCAGCAGCTCCGTAGGTGAGCAGGTTCAAAGCCAGCCTCCGGAACCTAATGAGGCCCTAAGCAATACAAGATTCTATCTCTAAATAAAATATAAAAAAGGCCCGAGGATGTGGCTCAGTGGTTAAGCGTCCCTAGGTTCAATCTCCCCCCAAAAATAAAAGGGCTGGGCATGCAGCTCAATGGTATAGGGCCCCTGGATTCAGTCCCCCAGTACTGCTCCTCCCCAGAGGCTATCCTTTGTCTTAGCATCACTTATTTCCCCTCCCCCATGATTTGGAATGGCAATATTTACATTTTCAGATAACATTGGGTCTGCTTTTATACTTTCTATTGTTTCATTTCATTTCTTTGTGTGTCAAAATTAGCTTTATCTAAAGAGGCTTTATAGTACCATTAATATCTAGATAACACTATTTCCCAGATCGTAAGTTTTCCTAGCAATTCTTTCACATTTATTTGCACATTTAAATAAAATTCATGTGTTTTAACCATTTTCCTTCCATAACTAAGCAATTAATTGTTTTTTCTAAGATAGAAAATGATTTTCTATCTACTATCTACTATCTATTTTGAATTCTAGACAGCACAGATTTCTGCACTAGCTGTATCCCATTAAATTATTAGCTAATCCAGTAATCCCTTCAGAATTCATGTCAGTAGGCAATAGTTGATTGTTTCTTAGTTTCCTTGGGTTCTGCTGACTTACTTTAGCAGGTGATTTCTCCTGGACTGTTATTTCACCTATTACACTAATGGTATGGATAAATAAGAAAAGAGTCAAAAGGAAAGGATATCACTGGTCACAAATAAGTATATCTGACCGTAATATTAAGGGGAAAAAACGATATTACAGCTGACTTTGAAAAGTATTATTATTAAAATATTAAATCCCCTATTATTTTTTTTTAATAGTAGAGACTGAACCCAGGATACTCAATGAGCTGCATGCCCAGTCCTTTTTGTTTTTTATTTTGAGTCAGGGTCTAAGTTTCCCAGATAGGCCTTTAACTTGCAAAGCTTCTGCCTTACACTCCCAAATCTCTGGCATTACAAGATGTGCCACATGTCTGGCTGAACTGTCTATTCCAAATGATAAACATTTGAATCAGATAGAAGAACTGGAACTTAAATCAACTGATTAGTAGGTTAGTGAATACCTAAAATAAATGTTGTCTTTAATACAAAAGCATGTTAACCTTCAAATTATCCACATGACATTGTTATCCTAGTATTTGGTTAGGTTTCACTTTCATCAGAAATCAGAAGAAACTGCTTAAATCTCTACTGTATTCCTTTTCAGCATTTTGTGTAATTAATTTACTAAATCTTTGTAAAATATAGGCCTGTAAATTCAGGTGTTATACCATCCATTGTTTGTGCCAAGTGAAGAAATGAAAGTCAGTGTACAATAGGGAATCTTATAGTAATCTGGGAAGGATTACTAACAGCACACTGGCATAGTTGTGAATCTTTGTTGATCAATTAAGCAATAAGTAAACTGAAAGTAGTAGGCAAAATCTATTCAGAATCTCTGCCATTGTGAAATCTGGTGAACACTTCATGAAAAAAGCATGTCCAATAACCAATAACTTCCTAAAGACTTCTTAAGAGCAGTCTCTAGGATTAATCACATCTTCATGATTAATTCTAATATTATAAGCAAGAGATGAAGTTTCTCAAGAAGAAAAGCTATTAACTTCCCAAGAACATAAATTTGGCTTTATATTCATTTGGTAAACTGTACAGTGAAAAGAAAATAGGCCTGGACACTTCAGTTTGAATATGATGTCCCTGCTTCCACCTCTGAGTGTACCACTTAAAATGGAAGTAGCCTGGCCATCATACATTCCTAACAATCTTGACTTCTTGCAAATAGCCATAGAGAAACATTGCATTTTGGTCTGCCTTGACAAATGTTATTGAAGTCAAGCAAAGGAAAATAATTTGTTATACCAGTATATAAGATGTAGTGTTGAAAACTAATCAACCTATGCTCTGCACAAAACTTGCAAAATCCAAGTGAAAACAGCATATCCTCTGGTGGCTTATGAATCAGTTTCTGAATTTAGTTTTTAAATTTGGTTAATTCTGAAATTTTCCCTCACTAGCCTTGGCTTTAAAAAATGATTTCCCATTCATATGACACAGAATTCTAATAATGTGCATATATGTCAAGTACCATAGCTATCATGCAGGAAACATTGTAATAGGATATAAATTACCTTTTTGAATTTAATTTTGTTGAAATATTATAGGCTTAGAGAAAAAAAAAACACACACAACTCACAAATGCAGAACTCAATGACTTACCACAAAGTGAACCACACAGGTCAAGAAAAGGAACATTACCAACATCTCAGAAAGGTGTTTTGTTGCCTAATGTCTTCTGCAAAAGTAACTATTATATTGACATCTATCACCACAGATTCATTTGCTTTTTGAAATTTACATAAACAGAATAATGCAATATTTTGTCTGCTTTCTTTGGTTAACATTATGTTTGTAAAATTCATCCCCACTGTTGAATGTAGCAATTGTTCATTCATTTCCATTGTTGTATTCAGTTGTATAAATTTACTGCAATATATTCATCCATTTTATTTCTAATGGGCATGTAAATTTTTGGCAATTATGATAATGCTGTTATATATTCTCTTACATGTCTTTAAATGTGAGTTATATTAGCTCATGGAGTATGATTAAGTATGTCAGATATTACCAAAGTAATCATAACAGTTTACTCCTAGTAATAAGCATTCCAGTAGCTAAACATCTTCACCAAAATTTAGTCATATTGACACTCTTAATTTATTAAATCTTTTCTGGTTGGAATAAAATAGTATGTCTGAATTTGCATTTTTCTAATTACTAGTATGATTGTTTATAATTTTGTTGGCCAATTGGTTATTATTTTTAAAAATATAGATATTCAAGTCCTTTGTTTATTTTTCTATTGGAGTATGTCTTTTATCCTATTGATTTGCTGTACTTTATAAATTCAGATATGAGCTTTTTGTACATAATTTGGATCTGGCATAGGGAAAAATGAAATAAGTCTATAAGACCTTATTGTTTGGCAGTTTTGCCTTCATTAATGTCTGGACTGGTGTTGAGATTTTCAATATTAAGAAGTGATAAATTAAGCAACAGAAAATAATTCCATGGCAAATTCAAACAAATAAAATCTGTTTAAAAAATATGTAACTTTAAGTCCATAGTTATAATGCAAAAGAAGTTACCATGAGTACAAATATCAATTATAATGCACAGGTAAATTCTTAACCTTGCCTTAGAAATATTATTCATTGATCAATTTAAATTACAATTCTTGGAATGAAGTTGTGATACATCCCAAATTACCAATAAAATATTGCTGACCTACATGTACTGATTTATTTAAGCTGTCTAGCTAAAGTTTATCAACTTCTTATTTGTGCAACATTGAAAAGAAATGGCATATTTTAAAAAAATCAAATGTGGGGCTGGGGCAATAGCTCAGTGGTAAAGTGCTTGCCTAGCACATATGAGGCCCTAGGTTCGATCCTCAGCACCACATACAAATGAATAAATAGAATAAAGGTATTTTTAAAAGTTCCTTCCTTTTTTTTTTTTTTATTTATTTTTTAGTTCTCGGCGGACACAACAACTTTGTTGGTATGTGGTGCTGAGGATCGAACCCGGGCTGCACGTATGCCAGACGAGCGCGATACTGCTTGAGCCACATCCCCAGCCCCTCCTTCCTTTTTTAAAAAAGAAAAAAATGTTATCCTATATTTGACAATAAAATGTATTTATTTAATTTTTATGAATTAGGAAAGATAATAATTTAGATGGTTAACTTGTATATCAGTGACATATTATTTTCTATGCTAAATACTGAAATGGGATTTCTCTTTAAAAAGAAAAAAGGAAGAAGAAAAAAAAAAGGAAAACAGTCCATACCAGTAATTCAGGTTAATTAGTGAAAATTGTACTGCTTTAAAATGTATAGTAGAGGGCTGGGGCTGGGGCTGGGGCTGGAGCACAGTGGTAGAGCACTCGCAGAGCACATTCGAGGCCCTGGGTCGATCCTCAGCATCACATAAAATAAACAAATAACTAAATAAAGGTATTGTGTCCAACTACAATTAAAAACAAAATTAAAAAATAAAAATAAAATGTATAGTAGATCAAAGATTAATAACTTTATACTCATCAACAGTATTGTCATGCTAATATTGTCATGCTGGTCTTCCAAAATGTACCCTCAACTGAATAAAGAAGTTTCTGAAATGATTTTGGTATGCATAGGGATTAGTATAAAAAACAGTACACAGTAGAGAAAATTTTCTTGGCCTACCTAACATTAAAGTATCATATCTTAGATTATATAATAAGTTGTTTTTTTGTTTATTTGAATTCTACAGATCAGTGGAAAACAAATAACACAGGTGTACTCACCAGGTGGAACAAGATACTTAAAGGATTAAATGTGTGCCAATGATAGAACTTACTCTGCTGTATGGTTAGAAAAATAGATACTGGATCCAAAATTGCATATGTTAATTGTTGAAAAGAAACTTCTGGTTGTAAGACAGTGGAGTAAATATTGTTATACTCATTAGAAATGTACATATTTCCATTAAGTTAGAACTAACTTATAGCAGCTCAAATACAGTTTTAAAATTAAAAAATTTTTAATTTTTAATTTTTTTTTTTGGTACTGGGTATTGAACCCAGGGGCACTCTACCACTGATCTAAATCCCCAACCTTTTTTTTTTTTTTTTCCTAATCTTGAGACAGGGTCTAAATTGCTTAGGACCTTGCTAAATTACTGAGGCTAGCCTCAAACTTGGGATCCCGCCTCAGCCTTCAAATTCGCTAGGACTACAGGTGTGCACCATTGCACCTGGCCAATAGAGTTTGATTTTTGTCACATAACATTCAGAAGTAGTTGGTGGCACTGCATCACTTACCTAACAGTTTTGTCAGGAACCCCGTCTTCATATTTCTGCTTTGCCATTTTTAACATATTGGTACTCATTCTCATATTCATCATCAACTTAATGGTCACAAGATGGCTACCATAGGAAGTCAGATAAAGTGAAACTAAACACATCTGTTACATTTTATCAAGAAAGTAAAAGCTTCCCCAGAAAACATATTTAGCTCTTCCTGTCCATAACTATGCTATATGGCTAACTCTAGTACAAGAAAGGCAGGAAGAGAATTTATATAGGTATATTACCAGCATGAACAAACCCAACATTTTGTTAGGACAACATGATGGGGAGAATACATACTGGGTTGGCAGCTAAAACTATCCATTAGTGGTTATTTCCCCCTCTCAGAAATTACACAAAAACAAGAAAAATGAGAAACACTTAAGCAAACTTGGTCTTCAACAAGACTAAGAGATATTCATAAATCCTAAGCCATATAAAAACTATCAAATATGATCAGAATACACCTGCAAATGTTACTTGGGGAACTGACCAAACACCAACTCCTACCAGTGGCTGCATTTTTCAACAAAGCTAGAAGAAATTATAAAGTAATAGGCACATACTAACAGAAAAAAAGTTTATTTGAAACAAAAGAAAAAGAGGTGCTGCTAGAGGTGAGAAACTGCCTTACAGGCATTAGTGTTATAATGTATGACTCTCCAAAAAGAACATGCTTTCTGCAACACTGCACAAAAATAACAGGATTCATGAGGAAAATAAGGTAAAGGATGGACTGTCTAAAAACTAAATTGTTACTGAAACATGAATCAAACTATAGCAACTTCAGTAAAAATACAGTTTGCTCAAAAATATATTAAATGAAGAAATTTTACATAGCATTTCATCTTAGAAAGGTGATGGTATCTTGTTAGAAATAGGTGTAAGGAAAGGGCAAGAGTAGAGAGATACTATCTTTAGAAGTTGAAGAAGCATTTGCACACTTTCCAAGATACACAGTAATTATTTTAGCTCATCATCTTGTTTTTATTTCTTTAGCACTGACTTATAAAAAGATATCCAGTTTTTAAAATATTTTCTTTCCTTCATAAAGAAGCTCTTTCTATGGCTCCTTCATAGCATAGGACCCTATGCTATGAAGTACAAACCTGCTGTGTTCTGCACTGTGGTGATTATCTTCCATCCACTGCAACCATTTTTCTATCATAACTTAGAAGTGGAAAGGGCTTGAGGAGCAGCTTGATGAATTGCATCTTCTTCTTCTCCACACCTTTCATGTGTGCCTCAGCAAATAACTTGTAGCTCTTGTACAGAAAGATCCTTGGCAGTAGTTCCTCAATATCTTCAGTCTCAACTTCTTTAAATTTAACCTCATTTGCAGTAGCAATACAATCTGATTTGATTTGGGAGACAATTTTTGGAAGGCTAAATGCCTTGGAATCATGTATTAAATCAGGAAGAATTCTATGTCATACCCCAGGCAATCAAGATTTTGTGAGATTGTTCTAGACCTCTCCAATAATACCAGTCACAAGTTTAATATTGACTCAATCCCAGAATTCAGAAATTGTTTGGGTATTATCCCCTTTACAGATACAATTAACATCTTGAATGTTCACCTCAAATAACATGCTTTAAATTCTGCAATCACACCCTGATCAAGGGACTGGAGTAAATAATTTGCATTAGGAGGTGAAAAGAGAATTTTGGTATTTGAAGAAAAAGCTCAGCAACTGCTAGAGGGTGGCATGGTGTATGATTGACAATTCTAAGAATCTTATTTTACTTCATTTTTATTTACTTATTTATTTTTTGGATTAAACCCAGGGGTGCTTTACCAATGAGCCACATCCCCAGCCCTTTTTATTTTTTTTTTAAATATTTTTTTTTTTAAAGAGAGAGTGAGAGAGGAGAGAGAGAGAGAGAATTTTTAATATTTATTTTTTTAGTTCTTGGCAGACACAACATCTTTGTTGGTATGTGGTGCTGAGGATCGAACCCGGGCCGCACGCATGCCAGGCGAGCGCGCTACCGCTTGAGCCACATCCCCAGCCCCCCTTTTTATTTTTTGAGACAGGCTCTTACTAAATTGCTTAAGACCTCACAAAATTGCTGAGGGTGGCTTTCAACTTGTGATCCTCCTGCCTCAGACTCTCAAGCTTCTGGAATTACAGGCATTACCACCATACCTGGCTAAAAATTTCAAGACAAAACTTTCCTCTTAAATATCTTATTTTTTGATACATGGATTGAACTTAGGGACATTTACCACTGAGCTACATCCCAGTCTTCCCCACCCCACCCCCACCCATCCACCCCCCACTCCCCACCCCCACCCCCACCCCCTTTTGAGACAGGGGTCTCACTAATTCACTTAGGGACTCAATAAATTGCTAAAGCTGGCCTCCAACTTGCAATCCTTCTGCCTCAGCCTCCAGAGTCACTGGGAATACAGATATGCACCACCACATCCAGCTACTCTTAAATATTTTATAGAAACATCACCCAGAAAATCAGTAAATATCTGCTCTGTCATCTAGCTTCTCTTGCTAGACAGCTTGTGGGTTGGCAAAGGAATTAAAAAAAAAAAAAAAAAAAAAAAAAAAAAAAAACAGGCTTTAGCTTTATATCTCCAGTGGCTTCATAGCATTATAGTCAGTTGAATTTTTGTAATCTTAAACCCTGGAATCCCCATTTCTCCCAAAGAAAGACCCTTGAAGGTATTTGATTCCAGTAGAGACTAGTTCATTAAAATTGAAAATCTAGTCCAGGCTGTAGCCCCCTTCAGCAATAAAATTTCCTAACACTAGGGGAAATTTCTTTGCAGCTTCTTCGTCTGCACTCACAGTTTCACTAGACAACTTATCATTGTGGAAAACATAACAATCACTAAATCAGCCACTACTTATGGTAAATGAAGATACTTCTGCAGGATTTTCAGGTGTTATCTTAAGACCTTCAAATATTGTTAAAACTCTCTCTTTAATTTTGAGAAAGGATGTACCCGATTGCTTCTTGTTTGGTATTCAACCCACATGTGTAGCCAATGTTCCATTTTTTCCATTTCTTTATGCCTTGTTCTAGAAGATTTTGTAGCACTGGCAGTTTTTCCAGCTAGATAACTAGCTAAATGACTTTCTTTTCCAAGCATTGATTCTAATTATACACTTTACCTCCTTATGACACAGGACACATCACAGGTTCTTTCAAAAAGTTATAATTTCAAGCTTTTCTTCAGTTAAATTTTTTTCTTCTTTTATACTCACTAGCAGAAATTTATCACCAGCATGCTTCTGAGGCACTTGCAAACCCTTTTGCTTGCTCATTTTCTGGATACAAAAAATTTTAACAAAAAACACACAAAGATGGGAACCATGCAAACAACCACTTCCAAGACAAGACAGTGTGGCCAAGAGCTCCAAAAGGAAGAATGGGGGTAGAAGGGTAGGGGGATGAGGCATTATGTACAATATTGTATGTCTTTATGTATTCAGCTACAATCAGATAGTTTGTTTGAATTCAGCTGTTCTTATTTGATGGCCCAAAATACCAACTTGCTGGGAAAAGTAATGAATGAACCAGCATAATTTCAGCATAATAATTACTCATTTACAGCATTATATTAATCTCATATGAAATATTCTACATTCCAGAAACACATTTTTCAATACATTAGACTGTATATAGAAAAATATGAACATATTCAAAGAGTTCAGATAAATGTATGGATGTCATCATTATAAAAATGTAAAGATGCCTGGCAATAGCTATAATGTTCTAAAATCACCTTCATAGCAGGCAAATTCCGTTAAAAAATAACACTAGTGTAATGGCAACAGTCTTCTAAAATTCTTCTAAAAAGAATACTTCACTCAAAACACTTCACATACCAATATTAGGTACTGGGGGAAAAAAAAAAACCTAGGAAAGGCAACTAATCTTTTCATTGTGCAGATGAAGATATTAAAGTCCCAGAAAAGGTGTAATATGCCCAAGGCTACACAGCTAATTAGTGAAGCAACTTATCTTTTGATTGAATAAATGAAGGCATTAAATTCCCAGAGGCAATGGGAAATGCCAAAGGTTACAGACCTAATTAATCATAAAGCCTATCATAGAACACAGCCAGATCTTGTGATTCACTGTTTCCTCATATTTCCACTACGTGAGGCTACTTCTCAATTTGTCTCTCCTAGAAGATATTCCTCATACTCTTATGCTGATTTATTTTCATATGTGATAAAAATAGCGGACTTCATAAGAAGAAATGGCTACACAAGATATTAATGCTTATTTTACCATTTTTCCTAATGTATTTGTTCAATCTCACAGTCGTTAAATTTTCCACTGGTAAGCAATAGATCAAGGATTCACATTTGGTTAAGTAATCTACTTATTTGGATCAGCTCTCATTTACACAAAGGCTGTTATAAACATAACATCCAACTGGTGACCAAATAAGAAATAATACCCAAAACTAGAATTTGCAGCCACCAGTGTGGTGTTAAGTCCACTTACTATATTCTGGACCTCTGCACCCAAATTCTCTGTTTAAGATGGCACCTCCAATTTCTCACCTGCTGTCTAGGTTCATCAAGTTCCCTCTCCAAATCTTCCAGCATAGTTACCACCTCCTCTCCACTCTCAGGATTATGCTCATGTACCCACGCCTGGAGCTCTTCAGGCAGAATGGTCAGGAACTGCTCCAGCACCAACAATTCCAGGATCTGCTCCTTGGTATGTATTTCTGGGCTCAGCCATTGGCAGCAAAGTTCCCGCAGTTGGCTCAAAGCTTCCCTGGGCCCAGGGGTCTCCTGATAGCAGAACTGCCTGAAGCGCTGCCGAGAGCGTTCCCTGGTATAAGACAAATCCCTCTGTTGGCAGGACTCCTTATCCCAAATATGGTCTTCTTCTTTAACCTTTACTTTGACAATCTCCCCTGGTTCCTCTAAAACCTGGCCAGCCAAGGCTGGGAGGATCCTAGAGGATGTCTCCATCCTGAGCTTAGAAGGCTCAGGGAAAGGCTATTTACAAAAGTGGTCTAAGCAGAGGGGGGGATTTTTACCTGAGCTCTTTTTTCTTTGGTCACGAAAACGTTCGATATAAGAAAACACTTAAGGAACAGCAATCACAGAGGCAGTTTTAAAGGATTTGTTTACGTCGCAACACAGGACAGTTACTAAAACAATTCCATTGAAAGTGAAGTCATTCTCTGACAAGACCGTAAATGATGAGCGTACAACTACTCACTAAAGCTGCAGGATCACAAACTGAGCGACAGGATACTTGCGAAATAGAAAACTGATTTTATCTCGGACACTTTAGCCCTAAATAAAGCCTACGAAAAGGAAATCAGAGCGAACGTCACGAGAAAGACCGGAGCTCCCAAAAGCCTGGCCCAGAGAGGACAGGGTCTCCTCCCACACCACGAGCTGCCCGAGGAGGAAGCTCGATTGCCGCCACGCACAAGCCCGTTTCTCCCTTCCACAGCTTCCACCTCTGAGGCGCTCACACTGAAATTCGAGGACGTGGGGGGCGGGGGGCAGGGCGGAGGCGGATGGTCTAGGAACACTGCAGCCTCGGGGCCAGCGTGTCTCCGCCGGGGTGGGGGGGCGGGGGTGAGGCAGATTCACTTCCGGTCCGCTCTAGGATGCCAGGTGGTGCGGTCATCTCAGTGGTTATAGTAGCTGGTTCTGGTCGAGGAGGTTAGTACTCCGGAAGCTACAGAGAATTACCTCTGGAGCCACCCCGTTATCTGTAATCCTAGTGAAAAGAATTCCACGCGTGAGTGGTGCTGTTATAGAGACTGCCCTGGGTTTTTCCGTCGTCCTAATAAAGCGTCGTCGGTATGCAACCGAGCGGTACTCACTTCTGGGTCCTAAAACGAAAGTCGAAGACCGCTTCCTCACCTGCCTTTTCTCATTGATTTCGGCCCACTCTCTCCTTTCCCAGTCACTGTAAGTCGGACCTGAAAAAGAACTGAGATGTAGTTCATTCTTTCCTTTTGCGGATGGGAAAACCGAGGTCCATGGAGAATGAGCTTCCCCTTGATGAGTAGCACCAGTCATTTCTGCCACTTCTGTCTGTATGAGCCCGGACTAACCAATTGTGGGGAAACTGGTTCCAGAAAACGAACGAAATCTGGATGGGTTTTCAGAGCCCAAGAAATCACTAGTGTGCAGGTACTGGAATATTTTCACCCGGCTCCTGCTTCTAGCAGTGTGTGCCGCCAGGAAAGAAATTTGAAGGTGCACTAGGCTGGTGGTACTGGAATGAATACATTTAACTAAAGCGATGACTCCGTTACAAGAGTGAAAGGCTGAGGCCATCTTATTCAGCCAGGAGTGTGGGAGCACAGAAATCCTCCCACTCGCTGGCCTTGGATTCCTCTTTCCCCTCCTCACCCAACCTGCCCCATGACCTTCTTGAAGAGTCCTCAATAAAAAACAGTTGACCGGCTGGGGTTGTAGCTCAGTGACAAAGTACTTGCCTAGCATGTGTGGGGTACTGGGTTTGATCCTCAGCACCTCATAAGAAAAATAAATAAAGGTATAAAATTTTTTTTTAAAGATGACTAAAGAATATTGTTGAGTGGATCCTCTTCCCATTCTCCATTTCCTTCTTTGGTTTCTATATTGATTACGCCCACATTTTGACATTTCTAATTTGAAAGGCTGTGAATAATCAGAACATTTCGGAAATCTCTAAAACAAACAAAAAAATCAATAAAAAAACTAACAGCTAATTTTTAAAAAAACTGTGAGTGGTGTGCTGTTGAGTCCCATTTGTTGTCTGAGCCACTAATAACTTGCTGCACTTATATCTTTTGTGTTTTTCCCTAATCTTTTGTGTTTTTCCCTAACCAGCTCTTAATCCTTTGCCCCTAGGGCTTCTACTGTCTCTCTCTTTAATATTCTGCATGGTATAATCGCCAGGATACTGCACACAACAGACAATCAACATGGAGTAAATGAGATTTCTGAGAAAGGCCTCTTCTGAAGGATAATTGATTTACTTTTTGTAGATTTGCATTTTAAATTATAAATCCACATACACCTGTAAAAAATTAGTCATATATTATGAAGGTGAACACAACTTTTGAAAAAGTGAAAAATTCCTTCATCCCCAATTCAATGTTTCAGAAAATTTTATTCCAAGAGTTTGGTGCATATTCCTCCAGCCTATTTTTAAACGAATGTATAAACTCACAAGTTATGACTTACAAAAATTTGTAATATTACACATTGAATTCAGCAAATGACTGGGTTTTTGTTTTAAACTTTAACTTCAGTCCTCCACAAAAACTACCAAGCCAACTTGTGGGTACATAACATACTTCTATCCTGTTCTTTTAGTGGCTATATATTACTTCAATTAAATAGAATGGCACATTTCCAAATTTCTAGTGTTACAATACAAAGTATTGCAATGAATATTCTCAGACATATAGATATTTTGATGTTTTTGTTTTTTCTGCATGATGGCTTTGTGGGGGAGGGGTACTGCTCTTAGCAGTCTATCTCATAGAGATTATTTTGATAGATATTACCAAATCTCACCTTGAGTGGTATTTATGATGAGTCTCACTACATATGTTAAAGTCCCTCACTTGTACAACCCTTTCAATGGCCTTGAGAGGGATTACTCTGTATAAAACATTTTTTTAATTTGCAAAAGTATGCCATTGTAATATGAATTAGTTAAGACAGCTGCATCTCTCCATTCCATTTTATCTTCAGATACATCATATAGGCCTTAAAGTGGCCATTTCTAATTTTTTGTTGATAATGTCTATTCCTAAAGAGAGTTCCCTACATTGTATAAGCTTCGGACCTCACAAAATCTAGATCTGCCCCCACCACCCACAAGTTAATTTATGCTCCAAACAGAAGTTGGGACAGAGTGCTGCAATAGCTCTGAATTTTATTTAGAGGGTTGCCTCAACTTTTTTTTTTTTTTTAAATCAGCCTGAACTCATTGAAGCCTGACCTAATTCTTGGGCATTGGATCTACTATAAAGTTTATTATCAAGGGTATATTTAGCCACCCCTACAAATATGTGTTGCATTTTTACTGTCGGTCTCATGGTGTAATGGCTAGCACTCTGGACTTTGAATCCAGCAATCTGAGTCCAAATCTCGGTGGGACTAGTTCCTGAACTGTCATATGGATGTGGAAACTCACTATTCATAAAAAAGAACCAAGCACTTTTGTTACAATGTAATTGTGCACAAAGTTCACCCCCAGGGAACTTGGAAAAAGACCCCCTTCTACCGACCAACCTTACCAACTTCTTAGGGGCTAGACAACCACCTAACCTCCAAGGTTGTCAGGTTAAACCTAAACCCCATGTGCAGTTGGAAGAACCAGTTTGCCGGATATGACCTCACATCCCGGGTTATTTCTCACCCCAAACCATACTCTTTTCCCACCTCCAACTCGTCTGCTTTCTCCTGTTCTCTCACAACCCACCACAACGCGGATCTGGAAACTCCTCCAGATCTTGGCTCCAGAATTCAGAGACAGGATCTGGGCCTCTCAGTTCTGGGAGATGCCATTTCTAATGCAAGACTACACTGGGCAGAACACCCCAGGGAGCGACTCTACAGAATCCACGGGAGAGATGGGTGGTGAGGATAGAACATCTTATGCAATCGGTGTTTCTGGTTTCAATGCCTCAAGTATCAAGGTGAAATGGAGGGAACCTCTGATCTCATCTTTCTCAGACACTGCTTGACATCCTCACCCAAAGCACCAGGAAAAGAGTTCCCCAGAGCTGAGAGAGGAAATGTAACCCTGAACTCTCAGTGTGTAGACTAGGAATGAGTTGGAGATAGAGCTGATCAAAACTGGAAAGGCCAGGAAGTTGAGGACATATTTCGTAGTTACAATAAGGACAATGTGGACAAGGAAAGATTTCCTCCAGCAGGATAGAAACTAATATAGGAAGAAATAAATATCCATGTTTTGTATAATGAACATATTTGTATTATGAGACAATCTTTAAATCTAGTGACCTGGGCTGGGGATATGGCTCAAGCGGTAGAGTGCTCACCTGGCATGCGTGCGGCTCGGTTTGGATCCTCAGCACCACATACAAAGATGTTGTGTCCGTCCAAAACTAAAAACTAAATATTAAAAAAAAAAATCTAGTGACCCATATTCAGATTTTCTTCTCATTTCAATATTTTAATTTCACATACATAACAAAAGCAAACTGAGTCCTACTTTCTCCAGGTAAGTAACCCATTAAATCATAAACATTTCATTAGCTCATATTATGAATCACTGTTGGTTACATAAAGATTCTGTAACAAATTAAGTTTACTAAGCTAATGAAAACAGTTCCTTTGGTTCCCATTATGAGCACTGTTCATAAATGTGGTTTCTGATGGTACTAATTTAATTGCAAAGGTAAATAACATTTTTTAAAATGTGCTGTTGTCTTAGTAGAAGTGATCCTGCCTTCTTTCCATTTTGTTGATGCCACTGTGATGAAGTGTCATCCAAGTTATTGTCCCTTTTCTGAATGGCCCAACAGCCTCCCTTACTGTGTGGGATTCTTATAACTCCAGCCATTCTCCAACCACCATATCCAGTATGCATTTTTCTCAGGGATCCCCAGCACTATCTTCCTACTCCAAACAGTCAACTCTTCAAAAAGACCTGAGTCCCAAACACCCTCCTGGAACTGTATAAAATAATAGTAACAAGAGAGAGTTCTTGTGCATAGTGATGATTTAAATCGTGGTCTGACTTCCTCATAGCTGTGTTTGTGCTCTGGGAACTGCCTGTGCCAAGGTGCAGGTCAAGATGGCTCAGTTTCTATGGTGATGCCAGCCAGAGAAAGCTACTTGGGAAGACACACAGCTGTATCAGTGAGAATCTTAAGCTCAGTCACCAACTCCTAGGAATAGAGAATTCTGAACATAAAAAGGTAATCCTAATGTCTTGCCAGTCCTGCATCCTTCAGATTGTCTGCTTTACTAAAACTTTCCCACAAATAATCTTTTGATGAAACCTATATAATAAAAGTGCTGAGCTAGCTCTGGGTCAGTCAAACTCCATCAGAGTTTGCCCACCTGGCCCCACCTTTGTCTTTCTACGTGTGTCTGTCTTTTCTTCATCCCCCGTCTGGTATCTTTCCCTGAATTAATGGTTGCATCTGAGAGCTGAGAGGGCTCCAGCAAGGACCAGTTCTCAAAAATTAAAAGATAATGATGTAGTGATTATGATCACATTTATTATTAGGCATCTATGTGTCCTAGCTCAAATCCAGTAATTCAGACTTTATCCCAAAGTCTCTAAATTAAGGTAATAGAAAAGACCTAACTGTATATGGATCCTGAACCCATAGACATAGGACTGGAGAGAAGCCAAGAGGAAGATGCAACAGGGAGAAAGAATCAGACTCTCTCCTGGGAGAGTCCGGGAATACATGCAGATGTGTTCCCTGGTGACTTATATGTTCTGTGACTTATATGTTCCTGTTTCCTTAGGAAGCTGAGAGAGTCTCTGGGGAGGGTTATAAGGACTTCATCTTCAACCAAACTTTGAGCTTCTCTGAGCTGTCTTCTGGACTACTTCTTGTACATGGCCCATCCAGTTTAATTTTAGCAAGAATCCTCCTAAGTCAGGTCACTCTGAATCCTTCACTCTTGGTTGTTCAATCAACTTTTTCTTTCTCTACCTTTGATACAAAATTTACTTCCTCTTAGTAATTTTCTATTCAATGACTTTTTTACCCATTGTCTAAAATTACCAGGTGCTCCTGTGGGATTTGAATCTGAGATAAATCTCTCTCCTATTGCAATAGTCTTTTTAAAAAAACATTTATTATATTTTTAGATGTAGATGGACACAACACAATGCCTTTATTTTTATGTGGTGCTAAGGATCAAACCCTGGTCCCAACCATGCTAGGCAAGTGCTCTACCACTGAGCCACAATCCTGGCCCCTGTAATAGTCTTGATTAAAGTCTTCTTGCCTGTTTAACTCTATTCAATACAATTTTTTTTGATAGTTCCTTCAAAGAAGGTATCCAACTCAGGAGTGAGGATATGACCAGCTGCCTAAAGATGTGTCTAGAGTAGAGGACTAAGAAAATTAATGAAACCAGTTTCCTGAGGAAATGAAAACAGATTTTAATATCTGTCAATAAATATATCACATCAATAAAATTAAGGATAAAAAATACAATAATCTTAACAGATAGAGAAAAAGCATCAGACAAAATTCAACACCCTTTCATGATAAAAACTCAACAGATCAGATGTAATGGGAGTGTACTTCAGCATAATAAAAGGTATATATAATAAACCCTTAGCTAACATCCTACTCAGAGGTGAAAATTAAAGCTTTTCCTCTAAGATCAGGGACGAGACAAACATGTCCACTCTTACCATTTATTTTCAACATGAAAGTAGCCCTAGATAATAGCAATTTGGCAAGAGAAGAAGTAAAAAGCATCCTAACAGGAAAAGAAATCATCTCTTAGATTCCTAACACTTGTTACCAACCTTGGGTGCTTGGATCCAGAGTTGAAGAACCAAACAATAGACTTGGGAAGAATTTAAATTGTCAAAGCTTTATTATAGATTTCTGCTGGAGCCAGAAAGGAGACAGCACATGGTGGGAATGGGATGTGAAGATTCAAGCAAAGAACAAAAGGAGTAGCTTTTTATGACATCTACAGGGTAGGCTGGTCCTTGGTCTTTTAATTTCATTACATGTAGAGATAGGATGACAGCAGCACCTATGCTCTTCCTCATGCTTATTAATGTGTTGCATGTCCAATTACCATCTTAAGTATCTTAAACACATACCACACCATCTTAAGTATCATCTTAAGTGTTGGTAGGTGTCACAAGTGGTCTGTGAGGTATGTTATACATAGTAGCCTCCTGAGGGGATAAGTCTGGCACTGGGAACTCCTTGGGACATCCCCCACAAGGATTGACTCCCTGCTACCAGTTAACTTCCCCTTCAATTTCTGCCTAAGATCCCACACAGCACCTGAGATGGGTGTGACTTGCCCAGATGTCAATCAACCTGCTGACTGCAAGATATCCAGAAGGAAGACTCAGCCCTTGAAACCTTATCCCTGCCTTTGATGTAGCCCCTTAAATAAACCACCAGAGCCAGTTTCTTTTAGTCTAGTTCAAGAACCCACATGGACTAGATCTATCATGTAAATATATTTCTGAGTATTTATTTATTTATTTGTTATTTGTTAGTTATTTGAGATATTAAGATTTAGGGTGGTTTGAACTCCTCTGGCAGAAGAACCCCCAATGAGATGCTGGTAATCTTCCTTCCCAAAAGTTAAGGTATGTGTTTTACTATTTAAATAAGTAAAAGTAACTGTGCATTACTCTGGTGATTATTCTAGTACACATTTGTCCTTCATCACCTGGAGTTGCCCTTATGATTTGGAAAAGTCTTTGATATTTTTATTTTCAGAGCTGGCATTTCTGCTGACCACACAATCTCAGAAGGCTGAGCTGACTCTTCCAGTCTCCCATCTCTCAGCCTGCTATCTCACTCCCATAGCCTTGAAAACTGCAATTTAACTGCTATATCTGGTATAGCTGTTAACCCCATAAGGCTGAGAGACAGCTTGGCTGTCTTAGTTCCCCTGAAGGTTTTCTTCCATTAATCCTGAAGGGTCCTGTTTTTTATGGGGGACCCTGACAGCACCACAAAATAGTAAATTGTCTTTATTTAAAAGACAATAAAATTTCTAGATATAAAATCATGTAATCAAAACCATTAAAACTGATGAATTCAGGAATCAATATTTTAAAAATCACTGATATTTCCATGTAATAATAATGTGTCTCTGAAAATATAATTTAAAAAACAATTCCATTTGTTTTGTTTTGTTGATGGTGGGTTTTTTTGTTTGTTTGTTTGTTTGGTTTGGTTTGTTTCCAGAGCTGGCATTTCTGCTGACCACACAATTTTTTTTTTTAACAACCGAAAAAAAGATTTTTAGCATAAATTTAAGCTAGGAAGTGTAAGACCTATACATTGAAAACTAGTAAACACTGATGAAAAATTTAATAAAACACAAATAAATGGAAAAACTAACATTGTTAAAATGTTCATATGACCCAAAGTGATCTATAAATTCAATGCAATCCTTATCAAACTTCCAAAGCCATTTTCCCCAGAAATGGAATAAATACTCCTCAAATTTGTTTGGAACCACAAAGACCCCAAATAACCAAAGCAATCTTAAGAAAAAAACAACAACAACAACAACAACAAACAAAAAAACAAAGGTAGGGCATCACATTATCTGATTTCAAAATATGTTATAAAGTGAATATGATAAAGATAGACATATTGACCAGTGAAACAGGATAAAATGCTCAGAAATAAACTCCTACATATATGGTCCATTGATTTTCAATAAAGTTACCAAGAACACACAGTAGGGATAGGGCAGTCTCTTCAATAAACGGTAATAGGAAAACTGGTTTAATCTACTTTCAGAAGAATAAAATTTTATTATTTTCTCACATCATTTACAAAACTTGACTCAAAATGGATGAAAAGTTTAAGACCCGAAACTATTAAACTAGAGGAAAATTTTCATGACATTTGGTTTAGGCAATGATTTTTTAATATGATTTCAAAGCACAGGCAATAAAACCAGAAATAGATACATATGATTAAATAGAGAGCTTCTGCACAGCAATGAAACAACTAAGAAAGTAAAGAGTCAATCCACAAAATGAGGGAAGTATTTTCAAACTATCTGCTATGTAGTTTGTTCCCCCAGGGTTTATGTGTGTGAAGTGTGAGCCCCAATGTGGCAGCATAGGAAGTGATTTTTAAGAGATGGAGCCTAGAGGGAGGTTCTTAAGTCATTGGTGGCATGCTCTCAGAATAGATTAAAATAGTTCTAATGGGACCCCAGTTAGTCCCACATCTGTCTCTTTGGCTTCCTATCTGACCATGTTTGTTCTTCCTCTTGCACACATTTTCACCATGATGCCATCTACCATGAAGTGACATAACCAGAGGGGAACTCATTACAACCTGTGCCATGCTCTTTGGACTTGTAGCCTCCAAAATAGTGAACTAAATAAACCTCTTTTCTTTATAAATTACCAAGTCTCAGGTATTTAGTTACAGTAATGGAAAATAGACTAAACACCATACATCTAGAAAAGAGTTAAAAACCAAAATATATAAAAAGTTTATATAACTCAGCAGCAAGAAAACAAATAACCTGATAGTCAAGACCTGAAGAGACATTTCTCAAAAGATGTCATAAAAATGGCCAACAGATACATGAAAAAAAATGCTCAGCATCATTAATCATCAGAGAACACAAATTAAAACCCCAATAAAATATCACCTGACACTTATTAGAATGACTTTTATCAAAAAGATAAAAGGGATGAGGGCTAGCCATATATGGATAAAAAGAAACTCCTGTGAGTTACTAGTAGAAATGTAAAATACTACAGCTATAATGGAAAATGATAAGGTGGTTCCTCAAAGAACTGAAAATAGAACTGTCATATGAACCAGCACTCACACTTCCGAGTACATATACAAAGGCATTGAAATTAATCTGTTATAGGGATATTTTGTTCATAATAGCCAAGATAAAGAATCAACTGAATGTCCATCAAGGGATAAATAGAAAGAGAAAATTTGGTGTATATATAAACAATGAAATACTCTTCAGCTATAAAAATGAAGGGAATTCGGTTATTTGCAACAGCAGAGATGAACATGGAAGAGATTTTGATGAGCAATATTAACCAGGCACAGAAAATCAAGTACCACGTGATCTCCATTATATGGAAACTTTTAAAAAGTTAAAATTCAGAGACATAATGGTTACCAGAAGGTGGGAGTTGGGGGAGGGAACAGAGAATAGTCAAATAATACAAGTTTCAGATAGAGGAAATAAGTTTTGAGATATACTACCCATCAAGGTGACTATAGTCAATAATAGAAAATGAAATGAAATGATAAAAAAAATCTTGGAATCAACTTAAGTGTCCATCAACAGAGAAACAGATAAAGAAAATGTGGTATTTGTGTACAACAATAGAGTTGTATTTAGCCATAAAGAGGAATAAATTTGTGTCATTTATAGGAAAATAAATAAATAAGCCAAATTCAGAAATGTAAGTGTACAAGGTCTTCTCCCATATGTGAAAGCTAGAGGGAAAAGAAAAAAAAAAAAAAAGGAAGTCATGAAAGTAGAAGGGAAGCAAGCCACTAGGGTAGGAGAAAGAGAAGGCAAGTACTGGGGAGCAAAACTGATCAAATCATGTTATATGCATATACAAATGTGCCAATGAAATCCACTGTTCTGTATAATTGTAATACACCAATAAAAATATTGAAAAAATGAAATCTAAGACATCAGAGGTATGTCTGGGAAGATTGAAGGCAGGGGCAATTTTCCCATGATGGATATTTATAGAAATAGGATTCTGCACTATTAGATGTCACATTTGGAGTGCTGGAGTTGTGGCTCAGTGGTAAAGTGCTTACCTCTCATGTGCAAGGCCCTGGGTTCAATCCTCAGCACCACATAAAAATGAGTAAATAAGTAAAGATATTGTGTTCAGTCTACAATTGAAAAATATATATTTTTTAAAAAGGGTGAGTGTAAGTTTTGGTTACACTCCTTACTAGATGTATGGTGTTTAGTCCATTTTCCATTATTGTAACTAAATACATCTTACATGTAAGATACATCTTATCCTTTATGATGCAATAGGTTAAGATTGAAGCCCAGGACTCTTCATCAGTTACAAATACTTGGGTCATTTCTGATGAACCTACCCAGAGACCGTGCTTTAAATATTGCTTTCAGCTTAAAAAAGAATTTAAGTTAAAATGACTAAAAGAAAAACTGATTCTATTTTTTATCAATATTACAAATATTCTGTTGTAATAAGGAAAATGAAAAGTAAACACCAATGCCACTAGTGACCCAAATACCTTGCTGGGGAGAATGAAAGGAACAGTTTTCAGTTAGGACTAGTTGAGAGCGTTTCTAAGGAAGAACAGGATTCTTAAGATGTTGAGAGACTCAGTACTGAGATCTGAACTACGGCAAAGGCAAAGGTCAGCGAGGATACAACAGTTTGGTGGTGAATGCGGGCTGAATCCACCAAATATAAAGGTTACACTGAGTAGAATTACTCCAAAGATTAAAGAAAATCCTTACTTGTCGACGAGGATGGGATTCGAACCCACGCGTGCAGAGCACAATGGATTAGCAGTCCATCGCCTTAACCACTCGGCCACCTCGTCACATGCCCTGCTGCCAGCATCATTTTATTCCTCCTCACAGCTCGTTCTGTAGAAATACTTTCAGTCACTTTTTCTCGGGTTTAATTCTGACTCGAGCCTCACACCACACCCAGAATCCAGGCATCCTTCACAGCACGCACAAGACGGATGAATGACACTTAGAGCGGTTCGCTTACTCGGCACACATCAAACGAACAGGTAAAACAGGTCTGCCTAACTCGATATTCAAACCTAGATCCTTGATGAATACACGAATGAAGGAACGCAGGATTTCCGTCCCGGTTTGCTGACCCCACTTCAGCCAGCCGCCCCAAAGTCTTCCAGAGCCTGGACTCCCTTGGTTGCGGCACTCTGCGGGGGAACAACTTTCCCTGCCTCCTAGGATTCTTGTTCTCTGGGTAGCCGGCTGGGAATAACGACGACAACAAAAACCCGGTTCTGTGATCTTTCTAAGTTGCTTCTGAAATTTGCTGACCCAGTTAGGAGACGCCTTCTTGTCTCTCTTGTTTCTTCTCTTGGGATTGATCCGTCTGCCACACTCGCGCACAACAATAGGGTGAAATCGTGATTGGGGAAAAAAAAAAAAAAAAAGAAAAACGCAGAGCCCTGATGGCGCCCTTTTAGTTCTAAAGTAGGTTGGAATCTTAGGGCGTAAAATGATTTAGTGTGGGCTACCACTGTTAGGTCGGTGGTGGCGACTTAGAACAAAGGAGCCCGTGCAGGAAAGAAACATCAATCAGGTGCGGTGGAAACGCCTGTCAATCAGCCAGATCTCCTGACTAACACCTGTCAATCAGCAGGACCCCCTGGCCAATCCTGAAGTTCAGCCAACTCCCCTGACCAACTCCAAAGGGACAAGGGACCCTAAAAACACTTTTTCCTGTCCCAAGCCCTTCCTTTCCTGCTGTAAGCCCCATAAAAGTCCAGTCCGGTGGAGCTTCCTCCCGGTTTCTCCTCAGACCCTTCCCCTGACCCCTCTGTGGGTCTGATCCAGTATCAGCCGGGAGTGGTATCTCAATAAAGCCTCCTTCAGCGACCCTTTTAAATCTGCCTCCTTTGGTCGCTGCCCGCCTGGCCTGATCTGACAACCACCAACACAACCACCAACACTGAGAAGGGCGGGAGTCATAATTGTGACTCTGTCCCATTCACCGTGTGACCTTGGGCAGGTGACTTCACAAACTCCATCCCCAGGCACTTCTGCTCCACACTTTTTGTCTTTCCAGGAGGAAGCTTAAACTTGACAATTTAGCTTGAGAACTGAGAAACCCTTTCCACTCACTGTTTGATTTTCTGTATTTGGTGAAATCTTTGGAGAGAATCTTGCCAACATGGGGTTGCTTTGTCCTTCCTATTTTGTTCTCAGCTTTGACAAGGACAGCTTATCTTCTCTCCCCTTCAACTTCCTCTATTGAATGTCATATACTCATTGTCAGCATACAATTATCCAGCATGGGAAACCCACCTTCAATCCCTGGGATAGAAGACTAAGGATTTGCTCACTTAGCAAGTAAACAATCATATTTTCCTTTGAATGAGGTCAATTGTTATGATTTTCCTCAACGCTTGAATAGTACTACCAATCTGCTATTTAAATCACTTAATGCTTCATTTCTTTTGTCCCTCTTTCAGGATTTCAAAGAATCATAATTTTATACCAATGACTTCTGAATTATTTCTCAATACAAACTTGATAGACTTGCTAAACAAGATTTTATTTAAACAACTTATTCTCCAATTAGAGGGCAAGGGTGATATTTCTTTACTCATTGTAGTACACCCAGTACATCAGCACATAATAGGTATACAACTGTTGTTGAATAAAAGCATAAATATTGAATAAAAGTCTAGATTTTTTAAATAAAAGAACCACCAAAAAATGTACTCAGAAAGACTATTTTCAACCGTTAAATTTCTTGAACTAGTAATATTTATTAGGTTATTGATTGGATTAAGTGAATGTGTAAAGTACTTTTAAGACTCCTGACATAGGGTGGAGATATAGCTGAGGTGACAGAGTGCTTGCCTGGCATGCACAAGGCCCTGGGGTTCAAACCCTAGCACCACCAAAAATAAATAAATGCCTGGCACTTTTCAGTCACTACTTATGTCTTTCGAATTATCATCATCATCCATAAGAAAAGACAATCCAGTGGAGTTGGGGGGAGACTAAGTAACCTAATCTGACAGTCTGCAGAAGTAGACAATGAATACCTGGGGGAGGAAAGTTAAGCTGTAATTATCTAGTTGCAGGAGACTCAGCAAAGAGTAGCTTGAGAGTTAAAAATTCCATTTATTCCTGAGTTTTATGTCTTAAGAGCTCTACCAAATTCTCATTGTGTCCATTAGAGAAAAATTATCCCATGTTTTCACATTCCACCTCTGAAATGTTACACCACCTCAACACCACAACACTGAGGACCAAGGCTCCAACACATGAACCCTTGAAGAACAAGTCATTTCCAAACCATAGCAGTAGCCTAGGAGAAATATATATATATCATACAGCCTATGTGTGTAGTGGGCTATACCATCTACATTTGTATAAGCAGACTCTATGATGTTCATACAACAATGAAATTACCTAATTACACATTTCTTGGAATGTATCTCCATCCCTAAGCACGTAACATGACTGTAATAAAAACTGGATCAATCACAACATACATATAATGGAACACAAGAAGGAGAATAAAGAAACACAAGAATCAGAGAACACCAAGTAAGATCAATACCAACAAACATATTGACACCAACACAGCATGTTCAAACTGCAGAAAATAAAAGACAAAAATCTTGAAAGAAACCAGAGAATAAAAGTATCTTACTTGCAGAATAATTAGGATAAGAATCACATTGGACTTACTTCTCTTCAGAAATCATGCAAGGAATAACAGTGGAGTGAAATATTTAAATTAGTGAGAGGAAAAAATGTGTCTAATAAAATTTTTCTTCAGAACTGACAAGAAATGCATACTTTCTCAGGCAAACATTGAGAGAATTTTTCACTAGTAGGCCTACTTTGCAAAAAAAATGTTAAATAGAAATTCTTCAGAGAGGAGGAAAATTACATAGTTCAGAAACTCGGGTCTACATAAAGACATGAAAAGATTTAGAAAAGGAATAAAAAAACTGGGCACAGTGACTCATGCCTGCAATCTTGCTACTTAGGAGACAGAGGCAAGAAGACTGCAAGTCTGAGACCAGCCTGAGCAACTAAATGAGACCCTAGGGGTCTCAGAAAATAAAAAGAGCTGAGGAAGTAACTCAGTTTATGAGGCTCTGGGTTCAATTCCCAATTCCAAGAAAATAAAAAAGGAATAAATGAAAGTAAAATAAAATCTTATATTTTTCTTAATCTCAATTAATCTCACAAATAATACTTTGTTCAAAGTTATAACAGCAGTAACAAGAGTGTACTTGGTGATTATTGCTTATGGATAGAAGTGAATGACAGCAAAGTTATAAGGGATGGGAACAAGAAATTGGGAATACTTTGTTATAACATTCTTGTACTATCTGAAAATTAAATTCAATCAGAATTTTAAGTGTACCTTCCAAACACTATGGAAGCCACTAAAAGTTTTTAATATATTAAAACAGAACAATACTTTTTTTGCAATTGGGGCTGGGATTGTGGTTCAGTGGTAGAGTGCTTGCCTAGTATGCATGAAGCACTGAGTTCGATTCCTGACACCACATAAAAATAAACAAATAAAATAAGGGTATGGTGTCTATCTACACAACTAAAAAAAAAAAAAATGCAATCACATAAAATGCTCAGTGAAAGCCAGAAAAAGAGATGAAGATAAAAGCAACAAAGAACCAAGTTCAGCAAACAGAAAACAGTTACAAATACGTGTGATTTTAATTTGATTCTACTAATTATCACTTTAAGTGAGGACAGTCTAAATATACCAAGTAATTAACACAAGATTGTCAAAGTGATTTAAAAGACTTGTTTATATGTTGTCTATACGAAAATCACATTAAATATATAGACAAATAGATAAACAGTAAGGAATGAAAAAGATCAATCATGATAATGCCAATCTAAAGAAATCTTGAATTGCTATATTAATTTTAGACAAAGCAAATTTCAAAGCAAGGGAAAGTAGCAGGGAATGTGTTAAAGGAATGGAAAGAAAAAACACATTCCAGAATAAAATATTTTCAAAATACTTTTCTGATAAAAGAATGTTATCCCAAATATATAAAGAATTGTTAAAACTTCAACAATAAGAAATGAACAACCTAATGACAATCTAAGCAAAAGATTTGGACCCTTCCCCAATGATGTACAGATGGCAACTAAACTTTGAAAAAGATGCTAAGCATCATATAACACTAGGGAAATGAAAATTAAAACAATAATATGCTACCACTACACACCTATTAGAATAACCAAAATTCAATACAGTGACAAAATGAACTTTTTTTTTTTTTTCTGCTCAGAAAGAAAAATGGTGCAGCTATTTTTCAAGATAGTTTGGCAGTTTTTAAAAAAATAACATTAAACATTTTCACCAAACAATTTGACAATTTCAATCCCTGGCATTTACCCAAATGAGTTGAAAATATGTTTACACAAAAACCTGCACATGTATATTTATGGCAACTTTATTCATAACAGCAAAAAAAAAATGGAAGCAAAAAAGATGTTCTTTGGTAGGTGAATAGATTAAATCAATTATCAAACAACTAGATGCAGAATATTATTCAGTGCTATAAAGAAATGACCTATCAAGCCATGAAAAGTCATGAAGGAAACCTAAACATAAATTATGTAGAAAAATATGCCAGTGTGAAAATGTTATTGTGTGATTCCAAATAGATGAGCCTAGAAAAGGCAAAACTGTAGAAGCTGAAAATATCAGTACTTGCCAGAGTTGGTAATGGACAGAGCAAAAAGGATTTGGGGAATGGATAAATTAGTCTTTTTGTTGCTATAATGGTGTGTACATTTCATTTGTCAATAAATACCCATGTAATGCACTACTCTCAGAACAAACCATAATGTAAACTGTAAACTTCGAATAACAATCATATGTCAATGTAAGTTCATTGATTCTTCCAATGTATAATTTGGTGGGACATTATAATGTTGAATGTTGTGCATGTGGGCAGGCAGGGTGTACAGGGGAGCTCTCTTTACTTTCTGTACAATATTGCTGTGAACCTAAAACTGCTCTAAAAAATAAAACCTATTAAATAATATTGTAAACAAAAATTGTTTTCTTCCAATACATCAAAAATATATTTTATCATGAAATTAATGTTAATTAATATGGTGGCTAACATTCTAATTGCTCTTTTTTTGAAGACATATCTGTGGCTGATTTTAGTCCTCTTATGTTTGCTATAACAGTTTCTGTGTGAAGTATGTAATTATATTTTTTTTGTTTGCTTGTTTGGTACCTGGGATTGAACCTAGGGACACTTGACCATTGAATTGTTAAGGTCTGTAAATAAGTCAAAAATAACACCTGGTATTTTGCCAGAGAAATGTTAGAGTTCGTAAACAAGTCTGGATGGTGCCTGGCAAAATGTCAGAGGGAGTGGTTTGAGAAGTAACAAAAGCGAGCCATTAAGTGTGGAGATTCCTTATTGGTTGATTGATGTATCTAGTTTATGCTAATTAAGATAAGCTGTGCTGGGCTGGGGATGTGGCTCAAGCGGTAGGGCACTCGCCGGGCATGCGTGCGACCCGGGTTCGATCCTCAGCACCATATACAAACAAAGATGTTGTGTTCGCCGAAAACTGGAAGAAATAAATATTAAAAAAACTCTCTCTCTCTCTCTCTCTCTCCTCCTCTCTCTTAAAAAAAAAAAAAGATAAATTGCGCAAAATGTATAAATAGCTCTGTTATTTAATTTATATGTAATTTATACATTACAAAATGTATAAATAGCTCTGTTGTCCTACAATAAATGGCTCCTACTCCTGCTGTATCAACGAACACAAGTTATTCGTCACCCCCGGCTATTTTGCTGCAGCCGGACTGCGGCACTGAACCACATCCCCAGCTCTTTTTTATATTTTATTTAGAGGCAGGGTCTCACTGAGTTGCCTAGGGCCTTGCTAAATTACAGAGGCTGGCTTTGAACTCAAAATCCTACTGCCTAAGAATCCCAAACCACTAGGATTACAGGGATGTACCACAACACCAGGCTTATAGTTGTTTTTTTTTTACTTGCTAGTGAAATTCACTACTTTTTGAATCTATGGATGAATTTTTTCCTCAATTTCTGATAAATTCCTAGCTATTATGTCTTAAAGTATTACCTCACTGACATTTTTTACTCTTCTTTTATTCCTGGGTTCTAATTACATATACATCAGAATTTCTCAATTGATCCTCTATTCCTATTAATTTTTTTTATCAGTTTTTTGTGGCTGTGTAACAAAGTATCTTAAAATTCAGTAGATTAAAGCAACAATCATTTATTTGCTCAAAAGTCTATGGGATTGGCAATGTGGGAAGAGCTCAGCTGAAATATATCATCTCTTCTCTTTGTGAAGTTAACTGGGTTTACTGATTGATTTGTAGTGAGTTGGAGGTTGCCTGGGACTGACTACTCCTGGGCCTCAGTCATATATCTTACAATCGATAGAGACTATTTCCTAAGGTTCATGACTTTTTCCTCCATGTGATATCCCCAGCAGAATTGCTGACTTTCTTACATAGTAATGCTATACCAAGAAGGCAAGAGTTGAAGCCACTTGAGATCTGTGCTTGGAAGTAGTCAAACCATTGGTCAAAACAGGTTGCAAGGGCAGTTCAAATTCTAGGATTAGGGGAACAATCCATATGGGAGGATATACTGAAAGACCCTAGCCCAGTTAGCCCAGTTACCTGAGGCCAAGATATGAAATCAAGATACCGGGCTTGTCATAAACAGGCTCAGGCGCCCGGATGTGCTTTCCATATAACCGGTTGAGAAAGGACAGAGCCCCCACATCCTGAGGCATGAATGAATAAACAGGAACAGATAAGCAGGAACAGAAAGAATAGAATGCAGACCTGTGGTGTTTGGAATGCAGACCTGTGGTTTTTGGAATGCAGACCTGTACCCCCTAGGTGGCCTATATGCTAGATTTAAACAAACCAATAAGAAACCTGTTGCTTCCCACGCACGTGAAACCTGTCCCAAACCCTATAAAAATCTCTGTATCCCCAAGCCCGGTGTGCCAGTTCACCAAAGCTCCAGCTGAGGTTCTGCTGGGCACCCGCAGGTGCCTGTGTCTCAATAAACACCTCTTGCTTTTGCAGCCAGTGTTTCGTGTGATTCTCCTTGGACAGGGATACGGGGGTCTTTCATTGGACGGGGGGTCTTTCAATACAAATAATTTATAGTCATATTCATCTAAATTTATTAAAAATGTTTGTTGTATTCTAGATTAATCTTTTAGTTTCAGCTTTCAGTTTAGTAATTTTTTTCAGCTGTAGCTAATATGCTAGTAATTTTTTTCAGCTGTAGCTAATAGCTAATATGTAGTTAATATTAAGAATTTTTTAAATTAATGATTTTATCTTTACTTTTGAGGTTTATTTCTTGAGACTAAATTTTTACATAATTCTACTCACTCTTTTTGTGTACTTTGTAATCATATCCTTAATTTACTGACATATTTCCTACTTAGCTCTTCTATATTTTGTATCCATATTTTGTTTATTTTTATGTGGTGGCAGGGATTGAACCCAGTGCCTCACACTAGCTAGGTAAACTCTCTACCCCTGAGCCACAAACTCAACCTTATATTTTGAATCTTAAATATCTGTAGGTCTAAACATGACTTTTTTGTGTATCTGCTATTTCTCAAACATAGTAGTTTATTTTCTTGTGTCTGTATTGATCTTTATTGGACTTTATTTGTGATCTTAATATGAGGGAATCTTGCAGGCCTAACTTGGGGAAGTGTTTTTTTTTTTTTTTTCCAAACAGGATTTATTTTAGCCCCTGCTGAAAACTCTAGGACAAAGTTGACCATGAACCATTTCTGTCTCACTACAGGTTTGGGGCTATATAAGAGTGTCAGGCTCAGCTCCTAGGCCTCATCTGCTAGTATGATATTAAATGTTTGTGCTCATAGTGGCATTTCTGTTAGCATCTGGATTCAGGGTCTGCTCCTCTGCTAGCCAAAGTTGACCTCCTGCATTTCTTGCTCCCAATTGCTCCAGTTCCAAGGAATTTTCAGCAGTGTTGCCACATCGATAACTTTGGCTCTTGATCACTTTGACCTTAGCTTCAGGAGTTCCTAAATCACTATAGAGGCCTGGACATTGTTTTGTTTTCAGTGACATCTAAAGAATTCTCTTACCCCTTTTGAGACTAGAAATGTGTTCTATATAGAAACTAATTGCTGGGGAGTAGGAAGGTCCACTAGATTTTCTAGACAGTCATAACTGGTAAAAAAAATTTTTAAAAACAAGAGCCAAAAGAACAAATGACTGAAAATGCATACTCTTGTCATGAAAAGTGATGGGTTTTGTCTTAGTTCATTTCTAATACCTTAGACTGGATAATTTATAAAGAAAATAAATTTATTTGACCCATAGATCTGGAGACCAGGAAATCAAAGGGCTTATTGGTGCCATCTGTTTGGTATCTAATGAGGGCCTTCTGGCTATATTACAATATGTAGAGAATATCACAAGAAGAAACTGAGCAAGCTAGCTCAGATCTCTCTTTCTCTTATAAAATCATTAATGTATCATGGAAGTCCCACTCTCATGCCTTCCTTTAGTACTAATTACCTGTCAAAAGCCCCACATTCAAATTCCATTAACATATGAATTAGAGGATTAAGTTTCCAACACAGGAACTTTGGGAAGGACACATTCCAATCTTAATAGTTTTCACTAAACAAAAAGTATCAGAAATGAAATTAGAACAATAATAGGCTTAGAGAAGATTTTTGTAACAACTAAAACTTACAAGAAATTCATAAACGCTACATAAAAAGACCTCTTACAAAAAAAATAGCAAACAATAATCTAAAAATACCATCAGAAAAATAAAGAAACACAAAAGAAAATGAGCCAAGGAAAACTCAGAAAAGGTATGCCTAAATAGTTTCAATATGAAGGCATGTTGAATCTCACTAGAAGTAAGAAAAAAGAAAATTAAAGATGTTGGGAAATTTAACTTGGGTGCACTGCTGGCAATAGATAAATTATTGTGGCTGTACAACAATTAATGTTGCCATACTTTGTGCAATGAAGTATGTATACTAGTTTCATATGATTGCTGTAACAAATTAACATAAGCTTGGATACTTAAAACTATGCATATTTATTCTTTTACAGTTTTAAAGGTCAGAAATCCAAAAACAATCTCATGAAAGCAAAAATCTAGGTTTTGCTGGGGCCACACTCCCTCCAGAAGTATAGTGAAGAATCTGCTTCTTTGGCTTTTCCAATTCTGAGAGCTGTGTTGATTGCATCCCTGGTTAGTGGTTGTTTTCTCCATCTTCAAAGTCAGCAGTGCAGCATCTTGCTTCAATCCACATGAAAGGCGAGTGACTCACCAGAGACAGAGATTCAACCAAGAGATTTTATTGGGGGTCTGCCCAAAGGAGAGGCAGAAAGCAGAGAGAGGAGAGGAGGGGGCAGAGAGAGACAGAAAGGGTAGAGAGAGGAGAGAAAGAAGAGGAAGAGGGCAGAGAGATAGAAGAGAGTGTGTGCTTACAAGCTTGACTTAAGAAGGGTTGCATAGGGGATGTGGCGGGTGCTGATTGGCTGAGTGACTCAGAAACAGGGAGCAGACACTGTGTCCTGTGGGGATTGGGAGGAAACCTTTGAATTTGGCGCTCTTGGCTTGGAGCCCTTTGGAGAGGAGGGGGAGGGGTAAGGGATTTCATGATGTTCTCCTGAGAAGAGGGAGTCTCCCACACACCCAACACCACAGGTCGCCTTTTGCTCTACTTCTCTCTTATGAAGATACGTGTGAATATGTTTAAGGCACATCTAGTCAGTATAATTTTCCTATCTCAAAATCATTGACTTAATCACATCTATGCTTTCTTTTACCACATGTTCCAGGGATTAGCACCTGGATATCTTTGGGGGCCATTATTTCACTTACCAAAGTATGTAAATTTTTGGACCCAGTAATATTAAGTCCTAGGTATACCTCTCATTGAAATTCTCCCTCAGATTGTTAGGGGAAACTTGACTTTGATGCTTACTGTAAAAAGGCACAATGTATATTTTTAAAGTCTTAAATCTGGTCCTTAGCCTTATTGTCAGTCAACTTTCTGTCATTAGAACACAATACCTGAGATGATCAACTTATAAAGAGTTAAGATTTATTTTGGCTCAATGTTTGGGAGGTCCAGTCCATAATCAATTGACATTGTTTCAGGTCTGTAGCAAGGCAAGAGCGCAAGACTGGAGCACAAGACACATAGAACTGCTCAACTAATAGCCAGGAAATAAAAAGAAGAAGAGGAAGAGCCTACTGCTCCATAATCCCCTTCAAGGACACATGCCAATTCCCTAAGGAGCTCCTACTGCCACTTACTTTTCAAAGGTTCCACTATCTCCCAGTATCACCACAAACTGAAGATCAAGCATTTAGCACATGAGCCTTTGGAGTACAATCAAGATCCAAACTATAGAAGCCTTCTTCTTTTTCTCTTATCTCTTTTCATTTTATCTTTTTTTTTTTTAATTTTTTTTTTTTTTAATATTTATTTTTTAGTTCTCGGCGGACACAACATCTTTGTTGGTATGTGGTGCTGAGGATCGAACCCGGGCCGCACGCATGCCAGGCGAGCGCGCTACCGCTTGAGCCACATCCCCAGCCCCATCTCTTTTCATTTTAAATATTACTCATTTGTATTGAAAAACAAAAATAAAACCCCAGAATATCTAGGCTAAGCATTGCCACTAATTTTGATTTTCAATCCTTTCTGAGCGTTGTTTTTCCATTCTCGTATCTTTTTCCTTCCTACTTTTGCTTATCAGTAAAGAGCAAGTTTTACCTGCTTTTATAGGCTAAAAGATGCTTTTGTTTATTTTTTTTCACAAGGAATTTATCATATCTTAGTTATTCAAGAGCAGTGAGCTTGTTGCCCTAATAGCACTTGTAAAGGAAAAGTGTTTAGAGAACATTTTTTTTTTTCTGTGAGAGAATTCATTTTAAAAAGGGACCATTTATTTCCATATGGTTCTCCTTCCACTGTCAGAGATCCCTGTGGGCAGATATTTCAGTTTCTGAGCTGGAAAAGATGTGCCAATCAAAAGGATATTTATGGCTTCTTCCAAGTTAAGAAGCCCCAATTTAATACAAACAATAAAAGTAAAAATAGCCACTGAATAATAAAGACACTTCATACCAGGCCCCAAGCAAAGCAACTTGTGTACATTTCTTCTATAAACCTCACAACAATCCTGAAAATAGGTATTATTGTTTACAGTTCAATGTGAAGAAATTGAGATTTTAAGAAATTAAATAATTTGTCCAATCTAGAAAGCTAAGAAGTCTCCAAGGCCATTATAACTCCAAATGTGGCAAACTTCAGTATGTATAAACAAGTTTAAAACATTGCCTCCCTTTTTGTCCTAGACTTATGTTCTCTATTGCAAAACCCAAATGGTGTTTGCCCCAAAGAAATATTTAACACTGGGTTTTATTGAAGTTTCTTTACCATAAAGTAAAATTGCTCAGCACAGCTCTAGGCAGGAAAAAGAGATCTCTTTTGCTCCTGAGTTCTCTTTTGTGTGTCCTTAAAAAATTACTGAGTACAGAATTTAAAATGAGTAGAAATTGCAAAGGGGAATAAGCATATTTATAGAATATTACTCGGTGCAGAGTGTGGAATAGAAATTAGGCCTATCAATAGTGGTTCTGATGGTGGTATTGAGCACCTTCAAGATGAGACGGTAGCATTTTTTTCTTCTTCTTTTAGTTGTAGATGGACAAAATACCTTTATTTTATTTATTTATTTTTATTTGGTGCTGAGGATTGAACCCAGTGCTTCACACATGCTAGACAAGAACTCTACCACTGAGCTACAACCCTAGCCCTAGCATTTGGTTTTGAGAGCATTTTAGGAGGAGGCAATTAAAATAAAAAGGAACCAGATATCATTCTTCATTACTTTGTCTTTTCCTGAAGGGCAGAACAGAAAGAAAAGAAAGGGAGAAAAGAAAAATACGCACTAATGTAAAAGCACTACAATGAGTTTAGATCACAATTTTCTACTATTTGAAAGTACAAACTTCTTTAGACATACATCTGTTCCTTGGTCCCTGAGGGATATTAGCTCCAGGAGCACTATCAAGAGTAAAATCCATTGATATCCAAGTCCTTTTATTAAAAAACTTTTTGCATAAAACCCAAGATGCACATCCTCCCATATTTTTTTTCTCCCATATACAGACACAATTTTCCTCTAATATATATTCAATGCACTGTTGAGTCCATGGATACAGAACCCATGGATATGGAAAGCTGGCTATATTTATGTTTGTGGAGGAAAAAGGACTCGCCCTTACTCCTACTTGTTTTGAAAAGGATGTACCAGGCCAGGGGAAAAAAAATCAGCTGGAGAAAAATAATTCCCAGCCCAAATTCTCACCGTGATTACTCTCATCTATATGTGCTTGTAGGAGGCCCCATGTTAGTTGTGTACTTACTGGACATGACAATAGACACAGTCTAGGAGAAAGTAAAGTTAAAAAGTACACAAGAAATAATGGGGGCATTTCAAATACCAAAACTGCTTTGAAGGGACATTAGTCAAATATAAGACTACTTGAGCACCAAAATATTTGTGTATAGAAATCAATCATAAACTATTAAAAATAGGAATCTAGGGCCAGGGATGTGGCTCAAGCGGTAGCACACTCGCCTGGCATGCGCTGGGCGCTGGGTTCGATCCTCAGCATCACATACAAAATAAAGATGTTGTGTCCACCGAAAACTAAAAAATAAATATTTAAAAAAAATAAAAATTAAAATAGGGATCCATACAAATGATAAATTGATAAATGAAGAAATATATGAAAAAGAAACTGGAACTCATGCTTAGAGCAACAAACCAACCTAGCAAGAGAGATGGAATTGGAAGATGAACCATCATTGGTTTGAACAGTGATATTAAATCTAGGGAAAAATTTTGATGGGGAGTAGGATATTTGCAATCTTAAATTGTCTCCTCATATAGCAGTGATCAAAATTAACTCCACCTATGAGGGACAGACAGATTTCCCCTGCTTTCAGGTATTATACTGCAAAAAGTACACAAAATTATTTACAGAGTATTCCAGTGGGGGATGCATAACCTGAGCCTAATTTTAAAAAAATATATCAAACTTAAAATGAAAGATAATATATTAAAAACAGGAAATAAAAATAATATTTTCCAATGACATCTCAATGTCATTAAAGACAAAGATATGTTCTAGATTAAGGACAACTAAAAAGACTGGACAATTAAATGCAATACGAAGTCCTACACTAGATCCAGCACTTGAGGGGGAAATCAAGTTAATTGGTGAACTTGGAATGCTGACTACAGATTAAATACAGTTATTGTACCAAGGTTACATTTACAAAACTTCATAATAGTATTGTGTGGGAACAGAGAGCAAGTAAATGATAAAGCAAATGGGGTAAAATACCAACAATAGCTAAATATGAGTAAAAAGCATATTCATACATTTATGCTATTTTTAAAAAACTTTTTAGTAAATCTGAAATTGTTTCAAAGAGAGAGAATGAGAAATTTTGCTCCAAGTGCCCCAAAAGCCAACGGCTGTGAATTTAGGCGAGCCAAGCCTGCTCTTCAAAATACAGAAAACGTTTTCCACAGAAAATCTAAGGAGCCAGTAATTCTTCATAGCTCCCGGGTTTTCTAAGGACTAGTTGCCTGGAAATAGAAGTCAACCCTGCCCTAATCTGATCATCAAATGTTCACTTTTAACATCCGCTTCCCAACCCGCCCACGCTAGCTCGGTTTAGCAACCAACCAACCAGGTTTTTGCAGAAAGTAAAGGCAGCTCCGGACGTAATGTCCCTCACTGGGCTGCAAGTTTCCAGTTGGTCCAATGATTGATTCGGGACATCTTGAGTTTATAGGGACATCCCCTGCTGTCAGCATGGAACGTTCAGTATACATGGTGGCTTCTGAATACCGAGACGATTTGAAGGTCTTTGTTCCGAGATGGACAGTGCTCGGTGCCAGGATTGGAGCGCGGTAAACTAGGACCCCTTTGCAGTCACCCCAGCACAGCTACCTGTTTTGGCTTCTAGGGGCCTTAAAGTTGGTCCCGAGGAAGTAACAACAATGTTTCCTTTCAGACTCCTTCCTCTGGAATCTCATTTTGTTGTTTTCTTCAGATGCTGCTGTATAGAAACCAGCTCCACTCTTCATAAATGGGATAGTTTTTTCCACGTTTCCCTCGCAATTTATCAAAATCTTTTAGAGGTAAAGATATAATGATTATAAATGATAAAAGGACTACAAGCACCTTGCCGGCTGGGGGTGTAGCTCAGTGGTAGAGCGCGTGCTTAGCATGCACGAGGTCCTGGGTTCAATCCCCAGCACCTCCACTGTCTTTAAAGCGCTTAGGTTTCTGATCAGAGCGCTTACCATTTCACTTCTGCTGAACAGTACTGCGTGTTCTTTCATAACAGCCTATGTTTTCTTGTAGTATCCAGTAATGTCCTGGACCCTATGTCACATACTTTTGAAAATTAGTTAATTGGCCTGGTTTCTTTGGTTTCCATACTAGAGATAATGCTGGACAGTAGAAAGGGAAAAAGATAAAATAACAGATCCATAGTGTCATTCACTTTTTAATTTTATTCTGAAGCATTCTTGGAGCAAAGAACACCTTGTAAGTATACAAGAAAAAATGAACAAAAACTAAAACCTTACTATTTATTTCTTTTGAGCTCTTGACCACTTCATAGGTTACATTTTCTCAAATGGATGGATGTGTAAGCAATGGTCCTGTTATTACTGTGGAGTAGAAAACATAAGAAAGACAATACAGTGTTGCCAGTCATAACAAGCAGTGCGTGCCAAGCCTAAAATGAATGATACAGATAAGACTGGGTGAATGAATTCAGAACTATAGTCACTTTGCTGAAATAACAGTGGGAGTGTGACAGACCAAAGCATCTGAATAGCTTTCTTTTTTTATTTTTAAATTTCTCATTCAAGAACATTTCAATCAAAATAAATAACATTTATTTGGGGCTCATTTTAGAAATAACTTGACTAAGTACTACTGCTCCCCCAAAACAAACAAGTATCCCACAACATTTTTATGTGTTAACCAATCCAAAAATCAAAGCTGATTTCTCTAGGACAGAGCTAATCTAAATTATTGTAAGATTTTGGTACTGGGAATTGAGCCCATGGAACTATGTCCCCAGTCCCCTTTTTAAATTTTTTTTCTTCATACTTTTTATTTTGAGACAGGATATATCTTAAGTTGCTAAAGATCTTGCTAAATGCTGTCCTTGAACTTGTGATCATTCTGTTCTGGCCTCCCCAGTATCTGAGCGGGGATTACAGGTGTCGTACTACTGTACCAGAGTTTTTGTGAGTTTTTTGGGTTTTTTAAAATAAATTCTTTGTAATATATATTGCTCAGAGGTTGTTTCTGCTTTGTGGTACTAGGGTTCCAGCCCAGAGCCTGGTAAACAAAATCACTCTACCACTAAGCTGTATATTCCCAGTCCTTTTTAAAATTTTTATTTTGAAACTACATATTACTAAATTGCCCAGGATGGTCTGGAACCTGGAACCCACTTCAGCTTCCTGGGTAGAACTAAGCTGGGATTATAGTATGTGCTACTGCACCTGGCTGTTCATAGATTTTTATGGTGTGCTCTACCTATTTAAGTCTCCGTAAGGTATTTTATGACCAAATAGATTAAAATAATTTTCATAACAAGATAAGGATATCTGTTATCTTCACTACTTCTTTGTGTTGTGTTGGAGGTTTTAGCCAAAGCATTTAAACATGAAAAAGACCATTTCCTTTAGGTAAAATTTCACATGGTTAAAAAGCGAGGCAGCCACACATCATGTGTTCCTTGATGAAGTAAAATAGAACAAATCCAGGATCACCAATGAAATATTTGTGTTAAAAAAGTAACTTTAGGGCTGGGGTTGTGGCTCAGCAGTAGAGTGCTTGCCTAGCACATGAGAGGCCCTAGGTTTGATCCTCAGCACCACATAAAAAGAGAGAGAGAGAGAGAGAGAGAGAGAGAGAGAGAGAAACTTACATAATAAAAAACATGAAACCATTTATTTATGACATATGTTGGAAATACAGGAATATATTTAATAACATCATTAGGATGCAATCAGCCAAATCCATGGAAAATTCTCTTGGACAAACTGAACCTCAAAAACTAAATGGTGTTGGCCAAGCCGGTCTCCCGTCAGCCTAGGTTCTCTGTGCTCTGTCGGTGGCAATGACGGTGAAAACCGAGGCTGCTAGAGGCACCCTCACTTACTCCAGAATGAGGGGAATGGTAGCGATTCTCATCGCTTTCATGAAACAGAGGAGGATGGGCCTGAACGACTTTATTCAGAAGATTGCCAATAACTCCTATGCGTGCAAACACCCTGAAGTTCAGTCCATTTTGAAAATCTCCCAACCTCAGGAGCCCGAGCTTATGAATGCCAACCCTTCTCCTCCACCAAGTCCTTCTCAGCAAATCAACCTTGGTCCATCATCCAATCCTCATGCTAAACCATCTGACTTTCACTTCTTGAAAGTAATTGGGAAGGGCAGTTTTGGAAAGGTTCTTCTAGCAAGACACAAGGCAGAAGAAGCATTTTATGCAGTCAAAGTTTTGCAGAAGAAAGCAATCCTGAAAAAGAAGGAGGAGAAGCATATTATGTCGGAGCGGAATGTTCTACTGAAGAATGTGAAACACCCTTTCCTGGTGGGCCTTCACTTCTCTTTCCAGACTGCCGACAAACTGTACTTTGTCCTAGACTACATTAATGGAGGAGAGCTATTCTACCATCTTCAGAGGGAGCGCTGCTTCCTTGAACCACGGGCTCGATTCTATGCTGCTGAAATAGCCAGTGCCTTGGGTTACCTGCACTCTCTGAACATTGTTTATAGAGACTTAAAACCAGAGAATATTTTGCTAGATTCACAGGGACACATTGTCCTTACTGACTTTGGACTCTGCAAGGAAAATATTGAACACAATGGCACGACATCCACCTTCTGTGGCACACCTGAGTATCTTGCACCCGAAGTACTTCATAAGCAGCCTTACGACAGGACGGTGGATTGGTGGTGCCTGGGGGCTGTTTTATACGAGATGCTGTATGGCCTGCCTCCTTTTTACAGCCGAAACACAGCTGAGATGTACGATAACATTCTGAACAAGCCCCTCCAGTTGAAACCAAATATCACAAATTCTGCAAGACATCTCCTGGAGGGACTCCTGCAGAAGGACAGGACAAAGAGGCTCGGTGCCAAGGACGACTTTATGGAGATTAAGAATCACGTCTTCTTCTCTCTGATTAACTGGGATGATCTCATTAATAAGAAGATAACGCCCCCTTTTAACCCAAATGTGAGTGGACCCAGCGACCTGCGGCATTTTGATCCTGAGTTTACCGAAGAACCTGTCCCCAACTCCATCGGCAGGTCCCCTGACAGCATCCTCATCACAGCCAGCGTGAAGGAAGCTGCTGAGGCATTCCTGGGCTTTTCATATGCACCTCCCATGGACTCTTTCCTCTGAACAGTCTTAGGGGTGGTTTTGAAGGATTTCATGTGTGTTTTAAATGTTTTAGTTAGCCTTTGGGCAGAGCTGCCAGCTGACAGGACATCTTAAAAGAGAGAATTTGCACATCTCTGGAAGCTTGGCAATCCTGTTGCACACTGTTTGCTGGAAGCTTTTCAAAGAGCACACCCTCCTCTCAGTGAGCTCGTGAGGTTTTCATTTTTATCCTTCCTTCCAACGTGGTGCTATCTCTGAAATGAGCATTAGCGTGCCACCCTAGACAGATGCAACGATCTCATTAGGAGGAAGATGCTGATCTAAGAAGGATCTTCTGTGGGTCTGTCTAGGCTGTGATAAGGAATATTCTGAAATGTGCCTTTTCTGCTGAGATCGTGTTAGCTCCAAAGCTTTTCCTATCGCAGAGTGTTTCAGTTCTTTATTTTTCCTTGTGGATATACTATGTGAACAATGGTATGAGTGTGGTATGCCTGATCATAGATGGATTTTGTTATAAGCATCAATGTGACACTTGCAGGACACTACAATGTGGGACATTGTTTGTTTCTTCCATATTTGGAAGATAAATTTTATGTGTAGACTGTTTTTTTTTGTAAGATATTGTTAATAACTAAACTTTATTGAAATGGTCTTGCAATGACTTGCATCCAGATGCTTAAAAGAAAGCATTGCTGCTACAAATATTTCTATTTTTAGAAAGGGTTTTTATGGACCAATGCCCCAGTTGTTGAAACCGTTTGGTGTTTTCATTGTTTAAAATGTCACCTGTAAAATGGGCATTATTTATGTGGTTTTTTTTTTTGCATTCCTGATAATTGTATGTATTGTATAAAGAAGGTCTGTACATTGGGTTATAACACTAGTATATTTAAACTTACAGGCTTATTTGTAATGTAAACCACCATTTTAATGTACTGTAATTAACATGGTTATAATATGTACAATCCCTTCTTCCTACCACACAACTTTTTTTGTGTGCAATGAACCAATTTTGGTTTGCAATAAAACCTTGAAAAATATTTACAAAAAAAAAAAAAAAAAAAAAAAAAAACTAAATGGCATGGGAAAAAAGAAAAAGGTGGAACTGATTTAGTTTAAGTGACATATAAGGAGAATGACAGACAAATATGACATGGTTGATTTTTTTTTTTTTTTGTGGTGCTGAGGATTGAACCCAGGGCCTTATAAATGTGGAGCAAGTTATTTCCCTAGCCCATGATTAAGTCTTGATTTAAATAAAATAGGGAAAGGAACAATTGAACAGGAACTGAGCATTAGATTAAGGAAGTTTTGTTCATGTGTTGTGATATTAATGTGATAGTATTAAAAATGTTTATGATTATAAGTTAACATTAATTTATGGATGAAATTTATATTAACTTAAGAGTGGGTTCGAGTAGCCACAGGATAAGGCCTGGTCCCATAAGACTGCTTCCCACTTCAGATGTCATTTTCCAGTCTCAAGTTCTGACCCGTGCTTCTGGCCAATCAGCTATAAATTGTGTGTTCCCATGACCCACTGCTCAGGTTGGATTAATTTGCTAGAGTGGGTCACAGAGCACAGGGAAACACTTTCCTTACATTTATCTATTTATTATATAAAGGATGTTACAAGGGATAGAGATGAATAGTCAGAATAAGAAATGCATAGAGCTAGGGATGGGAAGGGGCACAGAATTTCCATGCCCTCTCCTGCTATTCACCCTCTGCATCTCCACATGTTCAATAATCCAGAAGCCTCTGAATTCTGTCCTTTTGGATTTTTAAGGCTTTATTTTGTAGGCATCATTGATTAAATCATTAGCTATTTATGATCAATTCAACATTCAGACCCTTGCTGAACTCCCCAGAAGCTAGGAAGTGAGCCTGAAATTTCCAAGATTCGAATCAGATGATTGGTTCCCTTGGCAACCAGCCTCCATCCTGAGAAAGATTCTCCTAGCGAACCATCTACAGAGGTTTCATCAGCTCTACTGGGGATATATATCTTATTTTGCTATTGTATTTTATTATATCACAATATCATAGTGGTAGATCCTTAACATACCATGCATTCATTAGAAACAATGAATAACATATACACATGGCAAAACACCATGTTTAAAGGGAAAGAAATACATTGATTCATATAAGTGGCTGGAAGTATATAAAATTAAAATATATTCACAAAGTAATATGTCACAAGAAAACATATACATAAAATGATGTATTAAACACATTCAAATTATTGCATATGGTGGTAGGAGTCTGAGACAAGAAAGGGAAAGTGGGATTAAAAAAAGGAACATATGAATGTAGTTAACTCCAGGCAAATAATGTCAGAATTGGATTGAAATATAGGACACCCAGCTGGAGAAGTGATCAGTGTTCTCATCAGTAGGGAAAAACCCACACACATCTAGGCTACGAAAGGTGTAGCCTTCTGTGTTGTATTGACTGTTAGAGAAAGAAGTTACTTTTTCCCTACATCTTATTCACATTGTACCTTCAGGGATAGGCACTAGAGTGCCTCCAATTCCCTTTAAATATGATGAAAGTTGCAAAAAAAATCTTTCAACATGTCCCTGTTCAGATATGTGTAAGAATTTTCTTAGAATTCCCATATTCATAGGAGGATAGTGGCTTGGTGTCACAGATTAGATTCTCTGGAAAGCAGACCTGGAGGTGGACTTGAATGTGCAGGTTGTTTATCAAGAAGTAACTTCAGGATCCATATCTATGGAAAGCAGGGAGCAGACACAAACTGAGAAGAGGAAGATGTCAAGCTAGGGTGCAAGCCTGGTAGCCTCAACAAACACCTTGGGGATTTCTGAAGCTAAAACCACCCATCTGAGTCTCTTTGGGGCCTTCTCACTGCTCCTTCAGTCATTTGATGTGGGTTGCCTTGAAAGCTAAGGCAACCCCTGAAGGCCCTGACAGCTGCAGGTTGCTGAGGCAACAAGTCCTTCCTTGAAGGTGAATCTGAGTGGGCACTTTTTGTTCACTGCAGTTGGTCATGGATAATAACACCATCAGGATACAATCAGCCAAATCCAGAATATGGAAAATTCTCTTGGACAAACTGAACCTCAAAAAATAAATGGCATGGGAAAAAAAAAAAGATGGAACTGATATAGTTTTTACATAACTGCATAAGTCCTGGCACATTTCTCTGCAGAATGATTTATGCTCCAGAGTTTTATCCAGCAGTTCAAACCAAAAAACAAAGATAAAAAGTCAAATAATGAAATGGGAAAATGATATAAACAGGAATTTACAAAAGGAGATGTAGGGAGCTAACAAAGACGTGAAGTGATGCTCAAAGTCATTAGCAATCATAGAACTATAAAATTAAATAATGATGAAATTTCAAGGTACATACTGAAACAAGCAAAAGTTAGAAATCTGAGTAATGTCACAGCAAAGGAAACAATCAACAGAATAAAAAGGCAACCTACAGAATGGAAGAAAATAAGTGCAAACAAATACTTACATATCACCAAATTCATCTCATCATACATTCCTCTTGGTGAAGACATACAGTGGAGATGCTAAAAATAGAATAAGGACCACAATCCATGCAAATTATATCTATTACATCTATTATATCTTTCAAAAATGTAATGCAATTTATGTAGCTCCTTTTTCAAGATTATCTCAATAAATCGGGTACTGATTAGAAGAAAAAGCTATTCTTTGGATCCCCAAGTAACCTCAGATTCAGTTGAGCCAGACTAGCTAGACCTTATTCAACAGGCTATTTGTGTGTGTGTGTGTGTGTGTGTGCGCGCGCGCTTGCACACGCTTGCGCGCACGTAGGCTTACAATAGGTTGCATGTACTACTGTGAAGAAATGTAGCACATTGGTGAAAAGAGAAGGTATCTTATAGTAAATATCTCGAGCAGTCCCTAATACAAAACAAAGTCTAACCCTTAGGATGGGAGGAGACCAAGGGATAAGAAATCAAGAAAGCGGACTTTAGTGAAGAATTCTATCTGTGGTTAGAAACTGCCATTTTCCATTATAACAAAGTAGACCAGTTTTTGAACATTTAAATGTGACCAGTAGGGCGTTCAATCTAATCTTAAAACCCGGTCAATCTTTGGGGTAAGTAAAGAAACTTAACTCTGTCAAACAGAAGAAAGTGGTTGTTGCTGTATTTATAAAGTGGAGATGCCGGGGATCGAACCCGGGGCCTCATGCATGCAAAGCATGCGCTCTACCACTGAGCTACATCCCCATGCACACAAAAATTTCTTCTTTCTTTTAATTGATGGTTACCAGTTTTCTGTAACTAGTATAATACATAATTTTGTGACTTTTTAGAGCTAAATTTATAGAAACATAGTCAGGTAGGTTTAATAGATTCTTTGCTAAATAATAGCATTCATCATTTGTATTTTCCATTAATATCATTTGCACAGTTTATATAGATTTTTGTTGTTATTTAAGGTTGCTTCCTTCTCTAATTAAAGATACCTTCAGGACGTCAGAAGCTGTGACTAGGTTTTTCCATCATTATATCCTAAGACCACAGCATAGGGCCTGGCACATAGCAACCATTGGAAGAGCAGAGAGAAATAAATTACAAGTGTACTCTATTCAAGATATAAGAGTACAGTGTATTAACTGTATGGGGAGATATATATATATATATATATATATATATATATATATATATATATATATAACTTTAGTACAGTATATGTGCTCTGGCAAAGATAAAAATATGTACCTACAACAGTAGACAGAAACTATACCACATTATTGATCAGAAATTGATGACTATAAGAGTCTTGAAAGATGAAACTTGGCCAAATAAATAGAAGTTCAGAGTTGTGCACGAGAACCAATTTGAGGTTGAGCTTCTTGAATTTCATACAAATTCTGACACCAGGGGAGCATCACCTCCCAGGGTAAGTACCCGGCAGCAAATTGTTCAGGCTTACAGCAGCCTGATTAGCAGGTAGAGGTAAGACTGAAGCAGTGGACTTTAAGTATGTTAGTTGATTTTTTATTTATTTTTTTTTTTTCAGAATTTACCCTTGGCAGAGATCTACAGAAAAATGTGATCCACTTCGCTGCTGGTGGGACTGCTCTGGCCTCCCGGTGACACTGTGAAATGGACATGAGGCTGGCGTGGTTCCTCTGATAATTCTGCAGACACTGACACGGAAGCTCCAGAAGGGCCTCTCCCGCGTGCGAACTATCACTGCGACTGTTATTTTCAACAGTTCAGTCCCAACTGTCTACATCTGTCCTACGACAAAACGTGGTTTAGCTCCCCGCTCTTGGGCGTTATACTTTCAGCCTGTATGCGATGGTTTGGGCAGTCTAACTTTCCTCGTAGGCCAAGCCTGGTCTCTGCCTTAGGATTCAGCTTGAGTATCAGTTGACTCTCCGGTGCAGCTTCTAGCATTTGGGGCAGCTGCATATTCCCAGCCTGTGACCCGCACTGCCTCCCATTCCTCCTCTCCTTCCTGCCCGCCCTTTCTTCCTTGGCCTCTTGGGGTTTCAGTCCCTCGGGAGACCACCTCTTTATGCTTGGAACAAGTCTTGCGCGGTCACCAGTCTGAATGTTCCAAGGCACTCTGCAGTACTTGAAATTTCCCAGGAAATGCCCAGGAGTTGCCATGGGTGTCCTGCCTCTTCCCCAAACCATCTGCGGTTGTGGAGAGGAGAAGGAGAGGAGAAGGAGAGGAGAAAAACAATGGAAGCTAGAGGCAAATCTAAGGAGAAACGTTTGAAATCGATTGAAAAGATTAAAAATATACATCTCAAGAAATAAAGCGACTGAAAGCTGGGCGTGGTGATACGCGCCTCTCATTCCAGCTACTACGGAGGCTGAGACAAGAGGATTGCAAGATCGAGGCCAGTCTCGGCAAATTAGCCAGCCTGCTGTTTAAAAGGGAGGCAGGGATGTAGCTCAGTGGAATAAAGCCTTTGAATTAAATGCCAGTTCCGGAAAATAAACCAATAAAGTGAGTGGTTGTATCCCTTAGCAAGGCACAAGACCCTTCGCGAGTATGAACGTTGTGTACTGAAAGGCTACTACTCATCGAGAGCATGGACAGAGCCTAAAGCGGTGCAAACCTCCAGCCACCACACACCTACTACGCAGGGTGGCCCTTCCCTCTCTCCCTACCGCAAAGCGACTTGGCACTCCAGTTCTTTCCGTGCGTCTTTCCACCTTGCGTACTAACCAGCAATTCTCGTGGCCTCAAGGCTTCGGTGCCGAGCGCGACGGGCACGTGTGGACCCCTAGCATTGCCGCAGGGCGCGCTGGTAACCGATCCGTGGTCAGCAAGCTCTCTGGATGTCGTTTCCAGGCAGCCGCGTACCCATGTGTGCTTGTGAAGTCCCGGCACACATTTAAATATTTATTTTAATATAGAGCTATAAAAATTCAGACTAACTATATCAAATCGTTTTCTTTTTGCACGCTGGAAACACCTTAGTGCTGGATTATTGTTAGAAAATGGTACGCTGTCATATTCATCAGTACCTTACACCAGGGATTCTCAAACTTTAGCGCTTATCGTAATCACCGCCAGGGCTTATTAAAACAAATTATTGGAGCTTACCCTCAGAATTCCTGTCATAGATCTGGAGAGGGCCAGAGACTATATTTTTAGCAAGAATCTAGATGATGCTGATGTGATGCTATTGTTCATACTATTATGCTAAAACCTTTTCAAATTGTATAATCTGGATTTATATTTGAATCTTCAGCATCTTGATTATACTTTTTATTCCACAGGATACAGGTTTACTTGCTCTACTTAGTCGGTTTTCTTCTTAGACCAGGTTAAGAGTGTCATTAGTGAACTATGTCATTAACGTAGAACAAACATGTTTGTGTCTTTCCACATTATCAGAATTTACTGAATAACAAATTCACTGCCTACACCACTTTCATTGGTGGCGGTTCACCAAATACTTGTGAGTCACCTGATAGTCATAAGCTGGGCAAAAGCAAGTTCTTTTATTCCAACCTTAATTTCAAATATTTATAACACTCAATTCACACATCATACTTAACAAATATATGTGGTGCATATGCATGTGTGTATGTTATGGAAAGCCTAGTAAATGTTTAAGGCAACCACCAGGTTCAGGCATCTAAACTAAGAGCAAAGGCAGACAGCAGATATGAATGAAGGCAAAGAGTCACACTGTAAGTGGTCAGATAAGATTATGAACTTGTTCGGAGTGCAGAACTTTCAAAGCCCAGGAACTTATTCTAGTTCAAGGTCTAATGGCAGTTTCCATGTGTCAGCTTGGAATATCAAGGTGAGATGTCAGCTTGGAGAAACCAGTCTGCTAAAGCTGAAGGAATGAAATTATGGAGTTCATTGTTATGGAGATTTTCCTGGGCAAGGCTTGAGATGAATGACCAGGTGACAAGGTCAGAGTGCTTTTGTTTCTGGACTTGGGGTGTTCCTTCTTTTATGGGTCTTGAGTGAGAGAGTTGCTTCATTCAGTGGTGTGTTCAATAAACTCATGAATCTGTTTTTTCCAATATGAGTTTGATATATTCATGCATCCATGTGCTTCTGCTTAATTTGGTAAGTTCATAGGTGGTCATTTTTATTAGCATGATTAATTTATTTAGCAGTTTGTACCTTATGGTTGTGCTAGGCAGATGATAATTGTTTACTTGAACAAAGAAAGTATAGAGTCTTCCACCTCAGTACTTAAACTCAAAATGGAGTAGCTTAAGACAAACTATTACTTTATAATATGGAGTAACACAAGTTTAGGCATAGTCTGAGAACTACTACTCTTCATTCAGGAATAACTCACAACATGGCACAACCTGCTCTCCACAGTTAAACATACATTGACTAGGCCCATAAAATGAGATTGGGTGACCTCATAATGATGTTAGGAGGAAGAAATAAGGCTGGGCAATAGGTAGATGGGCTCTTAAGTAACTTCCACAGTGGAGCACAAATAGTACAAATATTTGCTGAAAAACTTATAAGAAGGCTATTTTAAAATCATGACGTACATGACTCCATGCTTCTCCAAAGAAGGGAAAATGTCTGATTGATATTTTGATTGGACAGGCTGCGTGAACATCTCATGGATATTGAATGCCTTACCCAGGATTGAGCACAGGGTTGACTTCCTTAAATTCATAGATCTATATAAACCCCTAGACAATAGCAATCTTTTGGTATCCCTCTCCTGGGACCCCTCCCTCTTTGGGAGCGCAGCTTTCTTTCTATTATTCTAACAAATCCTGTTACTTTGCTTTCACCCTTGTGTCCATGGATTTTATTCTTCAAATTCATGAGACAAAGAACCCAGACCCATGCGCCCATGCTACAATACTATGATCTATCCCAGTCCTTTACCTAGCTTGATTGGCCCCTGTTAATTGTTAGACTTTGTGTTATACATTAGATTTCCTAGAAGTTTGCTGTTACCATTTATGTATCTACTTTTCCTGATGCTAGTTTTTCCAAATGGCTGTTGATACTCCTGTACAAATAAAAGTCAATTTTGTAACCACTCTTTCTGAACAGAGTTTTTGTTTCAGATGAATCTAAAGCCTTTAGGGGCACAATTTGCATAAATCCTCTTTCTGATATTCAAGACCTGTATACACACAATTCATGCATAACAGACTACACAAAACATATTTTAGAGAAAGTTTGGTCAAATGTATACAAAGAACAGTATTTTTGTGCTATGCAAATGCCATGGAGTTGGGGATGTAGCTCAGTGGTAGAGCGCATGCTTTGCATGCATGAGGTCCTGGGTTCAATCCCCAGCATCTCCACTTTCTTACTCTTTAAGTCTCCACCCACAACCATTTTTCAAGGCTAAATCTTAATAAACCGGTACTTGGATTTTAGCACTCTTAATATTTCTATCAATTTAAACTTTAAATATTAAATCAGATTTCATCTTCCTGCATCCTATTTTGAAAGAAAAAAATGCTACAGAAAAAAATTTAGCTTTCTATCTCTGCCAAGGTCACTCAAACTCTGGTGCTATATAACTCTTTTTTGGAAGAGGCAGAAAATTGGGAGAGATAAAAGAGGGGATTAGGTCAAACCAATGTATCCATATTTTTCTACCCCTGTTCTTTGTTTTTTTCAATAATACTTTTACCTTTGTCACAAAGGTTCCTATGTTTCCAAATAAATAACTATTTTATATCTCATTCCTTCTACTTTAGAAAAATCATATTTAATTTTTGAATATAAAATACTACTGGTTGGGCTGGGGATGTAGCTCAAGCGGTAACGTGCTCGCCTAGCATGCGCAGGGCGCTGAGTTCAATCCTCAGCACCACATAAAAATAAAATAAAGATGTTGTGTCCACCAAAAAAAAAAAAAAAAAAAAAAACCCTGAAAAATAAATATTAAAAAATTCTATCTTCCCTCTCTCTCTTAAAAAATTAATTAAAATACACTGGTTGTACAATTGGTCAAAAATATGATTACTATAATTTCTACTTAGTTGGCTGCCTGGACCTAAGAAAATATCTAAGAGAAGTTTTAGGCAAAGAACAGCCTTTGACTAGGAAGAGAGTTGATAAAAATGTTTGTAAAGATGGGGAAGGAAATGGTTTTTATTAGCTGCCCATTAGTACTTTTTTAAACCAGGAAAAAAAAAAAAAAAACAAAAACAAAAAACCTGCTATTTGCATTTTTCCAGAAGAGCAATTAACATAGGCCAAGAAATGGTGTTCTCTAAAGCAGTAACTCAGAAAATTCTTGGAAATTGTATCAGTATTGTATCACTATTGTCTAGAGTATCTGAGTCATGAGACTCAGATGACTTTACCTAGGTTTTAGAAACTGAGACCAACAATGTAGTTCAGTGTAGAGACTGTGTTTGCCCTTCAAGGAGCTGGATTCAATTCCCAGTACCAAAACAAAACAAAAACAACTCAGACTTGATTACCAAAAAAGTCCAGGGTTTCAGTGAAAGTGTCTCTTAATATTTATTATTATGGGATGTTAATGTAGCTCAATGGAAGGAGGCTTGCTTAGCATGTACAGTCCCTGTTGGGTTCATCCCAACATGACTGCAAAAATACACAAAAACACCATGTATTTAATATTTATCTCCACTTTGTAGCTTCAATAAAACAGGGTCTGACTCTACTTCTCAGGTAAGGCCTGATGCTAATTACTTTACTGAACTTTGCTTTGCTTTGATTCTGTCAAAAAACTTCTTTCAAATTAAACTCTTCTCCCTCCTAAATTCTATAATAACTCTGTCTCTTGCTGCTTTTTTTTTTTTTTTTTGTGTGTGTGTGTGTGTGAAAACCTGCATTTCTTTTTGCATTTATGCTTTGCCTGAGCAAAGACTGAATTAATCTTTTATATATTAAGACTGAATAGTTGAGGCTTTTAAAAATATTTTGCATACAGAAGCTAAAAATGGATGTTGTGAAGTGAAAGATTAAGAAATAGAAACTGGCCTTTTGGTTAAAATAAATTTCAGTCATTGAACTTAGTACAGGGAAAGCCTTCTAAAGATTAAAAAAAAAAAGCAGCCAAGCACAGTGGTACATGCCTGTAATCCCAGCAACTCAGGAGGCTGAAGCAGAAGGAACCTGGCAAGTTCAAAGCCAGTCTCAGCAACTTAGTGAGACCCTGTCTTTAAATAAAATATAAAAAGGGCTAGTGATGTGGCTCAGTGTTTAAGACCCCTGGGTTCAATCTCTGGTATAAAAAAAAAATAAATTAAAAAATAAAAATACTGGGCTGGGGATGTGGCTCAAGTGGTAGTGTGCTGGCCTGGAATGCGTGCGGCCCGGGTTCGATCCTCAGCACCACATACAACCAAAGATGTTGTTTCCGCCGAAAAACTAAAAAAAAAAAAAAAAAATAAGTATTAAAATTTCTCTGTTTCTTTCTCTCTTTTCTCTCTCTCTCTCTTTAAAAAAAAAAAGATTTTAAAAAAATAAATAAAAAAATAAAAATACTATACAAAAAAATGTTGATTTATTTGCATAGACCAAATTTAATATAATCATTTTGACAAATTGAAAAAAATCAAGGATAAACTATAAAGATTTTTCTAGCATATATAAAGATAAAAATATTATTAAAAATAAATAAGTTTCTGCAGATCAATTCTAAAAGAAAAACAATTAGAAATTAAGTAAAAAAGTGTGTTTTTAAAATGTAGAAACAATTTTGATGAATGTGGAACTTGTATAAGGCTATCTGTTGAATACATCAACCCATAGGGAAGTATATAACTGTGTGTGCAGCAGGAAGTATTCAATCTTAAATGAGCTGCAAGTGACATTTATTTGACTTAAAATAGGGAACACGAGAAGTTAATACATTTTGTCTGAAACTGTTCCATTGACAAATAGCACTTGTTTTGAATTCGATCAGATAAATTATAGTGTCACTTATATATTTATACTTAAAGTAAAAGGAAAGAAGGGAGGAAGGAAAAAAGAAAGGAAGGAGAGAGAACGAGAAATAAGAATGAAGAAAAGAAAGAAGGAAGGGAGAGACAGGGAAGCAGAAAGGAAGAGAAAACAAATAAATAAAATACTGAGTAAATGAACAAATTATCACTTTTGTTCTAAGAAAATTCCATGTGTGCTTAAGCTTTGTTAGGATCAGAAGCATACATAAAATTCGTATGTTGAAATCCTAACTTCAGCACCTCAGCATATGACTCTATTTGGAGATAGAATTTTTAGAGAGGAATTTAGTTAAAATAAGGTCATTCAGGTGGTCCTGACCCAATATGACTAAAGCCTTTGATAGAAGTGTGTGTTAGGACAGACACACAAAGGAAAACATTTTATGAAGATACCAGCAGATAGCCATTCACAATTCAAGGAGAAAGACCTTAGAAGAAGCCAACTCTTAATAAGTAAGATGGTATCAAATTCAAAAGCTTCTGCACAGCAAAGGAAACAATTAGGAATGTAAAGAGAGAACCTAGAGAATAGGAGAAAATCTTTGCTTCTGACAGAGGACTAATATTTAGAATATATAAAGAACTCAAAAAAAAAAAAAACAACTATACCCAAAAGTCAAATAACCCAATTAAACTCTTCTCCAATAAGCTAAACAGACACAGACACTTCTCAAAAGAACAAATGCAAATGGCTAACAAAAATATTTTAAAAATGTTCAACATCATTAGCAATTAGAAAAATGCTAATCAAAACAACACTGAGATTTAATCTCATACCAGTCAGAATGACAGTCATCAAGAATAAAAATAGTAGGGTCTGGGGGTCTGGGGCTGTAGCTCAGTGGTAAAGTGCTTGCCTAGCATATGTGAGGTACAGGGTTCAATCCTCAACACCACATGAAATAAATAAAGGTATTGTGTCCATCTACAACTAAAAACAATAAAATAAAATAAAAAATAGTAGGGGCTGGGACGTGGTAGACTGTTATAAATGCTGGAGAGGAATCCTGTGAAGAAAAAGAAGCACAATACACTGAGGGTGGGATTATAAATTATATAGAAATCAGTATGGAGGTTCCTCAAAAGACTAGGCAGGAACCATCATATGACCCAATTATGTCACTCCTTGGTATTTATCCTGAAAAATTAAAGTTATCATACTATAGTGATTCCCATGTTTATAGTAGCACAATTCAAAATAACCAAACTATGGAGCTACCTAGATGTCCATCAACAGATGAATATATATATGGTGTATATATTCACAGTGGAGTTTTATTCAGTCTTAAAGAAAAATGAAATTATGTGAAAAATGAAATCATGTTATTTGCAAGAAAATGGATGGAACTAGAGATTATTATGTTACATGAAGTAAGTCAAACTCAGAAGGTAAAGAGGAAAAAGGAAAAGAACGGTGGGGCAGATCTTTTTTTTTTTTTTTTTTTAAGAGAGAGAGAATGTTAGAGTCTGTAAACAAGTCAGGATGGCGCCTGGCAAATGTTAGAGTCTGTGGTTTGTGAAGTAACGCGAGCGCGCTATTAAGTGTGGAGATTCCTTATTGTTGACTGATGTATCTAGTTTATGCTAATTAAGATAAGCTGTGTGGAATGTATAAATACCACTCCTGTCCTACAATAAAGGGCTTCCACTCTTGCTGTATCAAGTACACAAGTTGTTTGTCACCCCCTGGTTATTTTGCCCAGCCAGCCGGGCTGCGGCAAGAGAATATGATATCTTTTTTTTTTTCTTTTATGTGGTGCTGAGAATCAAACCCGGATCGTGCCCATGCTAGAGGAGCACTCCACCACTGAGCCACAATCCCAGCTTGGTACAAACCTTATGAAAATCAAAGGGAGAATAGTAGAGGAAAGGGACCAAGGAATGAGAGCAGCAATGGAGAGGGGAAGTGTTGGGGAGTGATATTACCAAATTATATTGTTACATTGTGTGCATGTACAAATATGTAACAGCAAATCCTAATATTATGCACAATTATTATGCACTAACAAAAAAGTGTGAAAAAGAACAAGAAGGCAACTCTGCTTTCACCTGAGCTCAGACTTCTAGACTCCAGAATTGTGAGACAAAAATTTCTGTTGTTTAAGCCACTCAGTCTGTGTTACTTTGTTATGACAGCCCTGGAAAAGTAATATAATCGTAAATGCTTATCCAGGAAACATTTTTTAAAATAACACACATTTTGTTCAATGTTTATAGATAAATACAACTGATTTGCATGTTGATTTCATATTCAGCAAACACACTCTTCTCTCTTACCCACTCTGAACATGAATCTGTATATTATTTTAGATTTTCTGCATAACATTTGAAATATAAGAAGTATCATTTCTTCCTTGCCAATTTCCACATCTTTTAATTCTTTTTCCTGGCATACTGCACTGTGGTTGCTTTCAGTATCATGTTGAGGAGCAGAAAACTAAGTGGAAATCCTTCTCTTCCACCACACAAGAAAGATTTTTTCACATGTAAGTAAAATGTTGTGTATATTTTTATGAATAACCTTTATCAGATTATGAAATCCCCCTCTTATCCTAATTTTCATCAATAATGAATATTTAAAATATCTGAGAATGGATGAATATCATGAATGAATTTTGGATTGTATATATCACCTTTTCCATCTATCAGGATGTTCATACTATTCTTATCCTCTGCTTGCTACAAGCCAATAAAAGCCTCCTTCTAGAGTGAAAAACACACACACATTTTTGCTGCTACCAAAAAAAAAAAGTCATTAATTTTGTTTCCTATTGTCTTTCTAACAACAGAAGAGTTTAGCTTTGTTGGATATATTTTGGCATTCAGCATCCATTCCCACTTTCTTTTGGTTGACGGTCTATACAGGAAGATCTGACAATCTAAAAAGTATATTTCTGGACACCTGGGCAGCCTGGGATCTTGAGATTGAACCAATTATTAGATGTACTCCTCTGAGATGTAGAAGGCAGAATATCATCCTGATGATTTTGGATTTTTTATTTAATAGCAAGCAAGTTTTGGGATACTTTTTCTGATTTAGTCTGGTCGCTGGTTTTTAGATTTGAGAGACAGTAACTGCAGAAGCAGTGACCACAATCCATGTTCCCAAGCCCAGTCATCCACCTCATAAGTTTGGGATGCAGTTATAGAGGAAGTGGTCTGCTAATCTTAACTTTGTGTTTCCTGTATTGCAGCTACAATGGTGTGTTCTCAATAATTTCATTGATAGCTTCCCTTGTAGATTAGTTTAGTAGATTTTTTTTATACTCAAAGGTCCATCCTCATCTGTTGTTTCTCCATCTCTTCTGATGATTTTATATTAATCCAATTTCCTAAATTTATCTCCTTCCTGCTTAAAATTCTTAGAATGCTCCCTGTTTCCTACACTGAAACCTGAATTATTTTGCAGATTAAGAAATATCAAAATAAACAATAGCAATGGGTTATAAGAACCCACAGTTCCCCACAAATAAACAAGTAAATGGAGGGAAAGAAAATGCTCTTCTTGTAGTAGGAAATCAACACATAATTATTGAATGAATAGCAGATTTACAAAATCACCAGTTGGCAATAAGTGATTCAGGCAAGAATCCTCAATGGGTACCAAATTAAGTGGGTAAAAGTTGAATGATAATAATATATTCACATACATAGTCTCAAAGTATCTCCTCACAAGATATTTATTGCAAAGGAAAAGGTATGAGAAACTTGGCAGATACCATCATAACCAAACAATCAGGGAAACACCACTGGTAGTGGGATGACTGACACGTCTCCTGTTAAGATGCACACAGTATCAGTTCTCTGGTATTCCTGCCGGTGATACATGATATGCATCTAATCATGAGGGAATAGTAGATTAACCCACATTCAAAAATATTCCAGAAAACAGTCGGGCGTGGTGGTGCACGCCTGTAATTCCAGTGGCTTGGGGGCCTGAGGCAGGAGGATCAAAGTTCAAAGTCAGTCTCAGCAAAGGTGAGGCCCTTAGCAATTCAGTGAGATCCTGCCTCTAAAGAAAATACAAAGTGAGGCAGGGAATGTGGCTCTGTGCCCCTGAGTTCAATTACCAGTACAAAAAAAAAAAAAAAAAATGCCATAAAATAATTAGCCTGGACTCTAAAAATGTCAAAAAAGAAAAGAAGGGGCTGGGGATGTGGCTCAAGCGGTAGCGCGCTCGCCTGGCTTGCGTGCGCCCTGGGTTCGAGCCTCAACACCACATACAAAGAAAGATGTTGTGTCAGGGGAAAGCCTCAACAGCACATATAAACAAAGATGTTGTGTCCAGGGAAAACGAAAAAATAAATATTAAAAAGTTTCTCTCTCTTTGAAAATTTTTTTTTCTTTTCCCAAAAGAAACATTTTAGGGATAATTAACTAAATCTGAATAAGGCCTGTATATTAGATAAGAGTAGTGTACCAATGTTAATTTCTGATTTTGATCATTGTATTTTGGTTGTACAAGAAAATGCTCTTCTTACTAGGAAACACACTGAAATACTTAGGAGTGAAGGGTCATGGTGTACAAGTTATTCTCAAATGGTTCAAAATCTGTGTGTGTGTGTGTATGTGTGTGTGTGTGTGTGTGTCTAGAGAGAGAATATTCTATTTGAGAAGATTGGGTAAAGGATACATAGGAATTTTTGTCTTATTCTTGATACTTTTCTGTAAAAATAAGATTATTTTAAAGGTAAGAGTAGGTAGGAGTCAGGACTGGGGCTGTAGCTCAGTGGAAAAGTGTCCCTAGTTCTATCCCCGATATTAAAAAAGAAAAAGAAAGAAAGAAAAAAAGTAGGAGTTAAAAGAAAAAGAGTGAAAAACATTAGGATAGTCAAGCCTTCATTTAACAAAGGTTCCCTTTTGGTTAATGGTGGGCCCAGAACATGTATACAGACTTTATTATTCAAAAAACAACATGCTAAGAAGCTAGGGATATAGTCTGGTGGTTGAAATCTTGTCTAGTATGCCTGAAGTTATCTAAATAAAAAGATTTTTTAAATGTTTTGGGCTGAAGATGTAGCTGGGTGATTGAGCACTTGCCTGTCATGTTCAAGGCACTAGGTTCCATCCCCACCCAGCATGGGAAAAAGTTAGCTTTGAGTTCCTTTCCCTCCTGTGCATTGTCAGTTACTTTATTGCCTTCTCTGCATTTATATTTACACAGGGGTGTGTGTGTGTGTGTGTGTGTGTGTGTGTGTGTGTGTGTGTGAGAGAGAGAGAGAGAGAGAGAGAGAGAGAGAGAGAGAGAGAGAGATGGGGGGGGGGCGGGGGCAAGACGAAATCGTCGGGACACAATGAGAGCCATTGAGTTTTGCTTTCTCCAAAGGGAGAAAACAACTCTGGATTAAATTGAGAGCTCCTTCACTTTACAACCTGTAGGAGTTCTTTGCTTAGTTTACATAGTGGGGAGACGCTCTTTGCTGAGTTTGCAGATACTACCAAGGTCTTTTAAGCTCCTTAGATAACTGCCTTGGGCTTCAAAAGATCTTAGACAACTTATCCTCTGACTACCTTATTTTGGCAGCTAGGAACTTCTGATAATAAACAGAATAACAAGCTAAAAATTCCAGAATTCTCAATTAGCAAAACTAAATACTCATTAAAACATCAGCAAATTCATCAACATAGGTAAAGAGAGACAGGATAGGATTATTTCTTATTGTTGTATAATTAAGCAAACATAAGGAATGCATTTACTTATTTTTCTGCCCAAATTTTTCACTTACAATGGCTTGAAAAGTAGTCACATGTGAGAAATAGACTCAATATTGCGGAGTTTTTCCTTCTAAAACTCAATACCAATTCCTTTTGAGTATTCCATGCATTTAAACTCCCTGCATCTCTGCTTATATTGCTTGAAATCTGCTCTTTTTGCTTAATTTCAAATCTATTTTCCAAAAAGAAAGCAAAAATATTTTAGAAGAATAAATATCAAATATTGCAATTTTTTTCTTGGCTAGTAAATTTTTGAAAAAAGTATGTGTTCATGCCCATTTCCACATGATTTTGGTTGCTCTTGATATAAAATTAAAGCTCCTAACATGGCCTATAAAAGCCCCACGTTGGGGGCTTGAGGTTGTGGCTCACTGGTAGTGCATTTGCTAGCATGTGTGAGGCACTGGGTTCAATCCTCCGCACCACATAAAAATAAATAAATAAAATAAAGGCATTGTGTCCATCTAGAAATGAAAAAAATATATAATAAAAAAATCACGTGGTTTGGTCCTGTCCTCCTGTAGTCTTATGACTCATATCCTCATCATGCCCTTTTTCCTTTCTTCCTGTCCCATGCATTTCGCTGACTCCCTCTGCCTAGATTAATCTATGCTCCACCTGTCTTTTCTGTACTGTTCTCTTACTTGGCAAGTGAAGCCTGTCCTTCTTTGTTCTCCCGGATTAAACCAAATCTCTCTTAATGTTAGTCATTATTTCACCACAGCCTCGATGTTGTATTTATGTCTGTTATTACATAAGTTATTATGTATGTTATTATGTAAGTAATTTGTCTCTCCCCTCCCCCGTACGCTATCCGTTGGAGTAGAAAGTATCAGCTCACCTTTCTTTACCTTGTTTATGAGTAGACACAATAATTTGGGGGACAAATGATGAAATGAGTAGAGCTTTATAATTATATCAACTAAAATAGATGGTTTACTTTCCACTCTTTTGAGACCAGCTTTAAGAAGGGTTTGTGCACCACATAGAGTTTCTTCCCAAACGTATTTCCGTGATCTCACATCCAGAATAACTTTGGGGAATTAGCATGCTGGTCGAGTCATGACACCTTTAACTAGTTGTCTGCCTCTAATGGCCTGATTTAAATCAAGTGAATACTGGGGGTGTAGCTCAATGGTAGAGTGCTTACCAAGTATGTACAATGCCCTGGGTTTCATCCCCAACGCTTAAAAAAAAATAAAAAATCAATATAGTACAGGGATTCTGATAAGAATCAATGTCAGAAAATAAAATGTTTTTCTAAAATAGCCTCTATTTGCTTAAGATCCATCATTTAGCCTTATACAACAGGACTAAGAATAGAACCTAGAGCCTTATATATACAAAGAACATAGTCTACCTTTGAACTACATCTCCATCCCTAGTGATAGCTCTTCGTTTATCAAGGGTTGTTTTCCAGTGGAAGATTTCTTGATGTTTAAGATCATAAGAAATTTGGGGTTACATCCTCGCCTCATTATTGGCAGTGAGAATTTGGTAAGTTACTTCACTCTCATTCCTAATTTCTGTAAAATGTGCATGTAAAATGAGTATTTCTATACATTAAAAATATTTGAGAAAAGACACAAATGCCAGAGTAAGTACTCTGTGAGTTGCGATCATTTTTCATTTATGCATGATTTAAGATTGTAGTTTAAGAAATCATCAGAATATATTTTAAATGGTTTGAATTTTAAAATTTCCAGTTGTATTGAAGAAATTCCCTACCCATGGTTGATCTTGAGCCCCCAAATACAGTTAAATCTCAATGTAATCATGAGATAGATCATCATAGAAACTTATAGTACTTAAGTGTGTAGTCTAAATGAGAAGTCTGAGAGGTTAAAGTTCTAAACAGTAAGTTTAATGTTGTGATAAATAAAAAAAAAGACATTGATTTCAGATTAAGATTTAAATTCAAGGTGCTCATCTGCCCAATTTTTTAAGAAAAGTTGTTGCCAACAAGGCCCTGCTGGGATTCGAACCCAGGATCTCCTGTTTACGAGACAGGCGCTTTAGCCAACTAAGCCACAGAGCCACGTGGCTGCTGGCCCCCTTTTCTGAGAGGATTGTACTTCATTAGGTGAAAAGCTGTTTGCCAATAGGGGTTATTATGCAAGGGCTTTTCAAATATATTGATTTTATAATCATTTCTTTCAAACTCAATAAAACATATAATCACGCTCGTGTAATTACATAGAAAAATGTACTAAGCACGTCCCTGCGGGCAGATAATGGGAAAAAGTGGAGACCCACACTAGCGTTCACAGCAGAGGATGGAGGCATCTGTGAGGCCTGAAGAATTTCTACCTTCCACCGGGTTAAGGTAATTCAGAACCGTCCAGTGATTGGATATTCTAAGAGTGGAATGAAAGGCTTTTCTAGCAAGATAGATCGATTAGGTCTTTTCTCAAATTAGTAATATTCACGGCTGTTAGAAGATAGCACACTTGTGCTTTGAAAAGCAAAAATTCCTGAAACGCTGGTTCCCCAAACAGCTGTCAGATCTTACTCCCCTTGAGAAAGTAGGAGGCAGCAAGAAGGCAGCTTGCTCAGAGCTCACTGAACCGTTTTAGGATTCAAACCCTAAGAGCCTTCCCTGCAGGAGGGAAAGGACCTCTGTTTCTTCGGCTTTTATGAAAGTGCACAGATGGGAACCAATATCCTCAGGCGTTGGAGAGGCGTCATAGGCCAGGGAAATTCCTTCTCCTCCATCCTGCCTTCCTCGTTTTTGGTTCTTCAAGACATGTTTTTCCGCATGGATCCTCACTTGTGGAGGCTAAATACAGTCATCTGACGGTGTTTGCAAGGGATTGGTCTCAGGACCCCTTTGAACAACAAAATCCTCAGATGCTTAAGCGGTCTTTACATATAACCTCAGCACATCCTCCTGTATACTTGAAATCATCTCGATTACTGGTGATACCTATTCAATGTAACTTCTGTGCAAACAGTTGCATACTCTATTGTTTATAATGACAAGGAAAAAAAATCTGCACACGTTTAATACAGGTTCATTTTTTTCCCCGAATATTTTTCTGTCCGGGATTGCTTGAATCCCCTGATGCAGAACCCACAGATAAGGAGTGCTTACTGAAAGGAAAGTGTGGAACAGGGAGACGGGCGAGCAAGAAATGAAAGAGGGAGACCAGGCAGAGATACACACAAGAGGTTACTTGTCAGAGCTGACAAATAAAGGCACATGTCTCCATAGACAGAGAGAGGCAAAACAGGCTTGGGTTTCAGGACTTTTATGGGGCAGGCTCAGAGATCCGAACCAAATAGGTCCTAATGCCGGGGATCAAGCTGGGGTTGGTATGAGAGTGGTGAGCCTTTCTCACAAAGCCCTTGTGCCTCAAAGCAGAACTTTTTCTTAAAATGGCTGTCACCTAAGATGGCCATCCAGATGCTAAGCAAGTGTAATATTTACAGTAAGTAAGTGTAATATTTACACTTACTGTAAATATTAACTAATTGAAAAACATTTCCAAGTTATAGCTACTATTCTTAAACTGTCCTACTTCCCTGCCTTTATTTCTTAAATGGAGGGCTGAGGACCAAAAACAGGGTCTCCAGCACACCATGCAAATGCTGTACCACTGAACTATGGCCCCAACCCCAATTTTTCCCCTTTAATTAGAACAGAAACTGGGGCAGAGAGTGAGGGAGTGCACCAAGCAATCAAATGCCACTGAACACCTATCCAGCTTCCACTGCTCTCTTAAAAATACAATAAGGACGATTCAAAAATTATTTTGTTTACTCAAGTAAAGATTTCAAAGGACCCTGGGCCTGATAAGGTTCTTGATTTCCAAAGTCTTTCAATTTCCATTGGGCATTGAAATTAGTTCTGTGGCTACAATCAGGTACAAGATAATCACAGAGGATAGAAAAATCAAACAAGAAATGTTAATAAATTATATAAATATCATAATAGAAGAAGAGCGAGGTCATAGATGAGCACTTATCCGGCTGGTAATCTAGTTCGGTACATAATAATGGTACTTCTTTTTAGGTAATCTTCTAACATTGCCCAGGTGCAACTAATTTTTTTTCAAATTTATTTATTTAATTTATTTTTTAAATATTTACTTTCAGGGTAGATGGACACAACACAATGTCTTTATTTTTTTAATGTGGTGCTGAGAATGGAACCCAGGTCCCACCCATGCTAGGGGAACGCTCTACCGCTGAGCCACCATCCCAGCCCCTCAACTAATTTTTTAAATGTCACTTTATTTAAATGTTCCTGAAAACAGGCTTAATAAATAAATATATATGTATATATGTTTTATAGGTAGTACTTGAATATATCTAGAGTGTTTTTATGTTTATCCCAAGTATTTACCCAACATAAAGAATATCTGTCGAGGTGTAGTAAAATAAATCTGACCAAACCCCAAAAGTAGAAAGTTCAGCAAGGCATTTGAAATAAATTATCATGGGAATATAAAAAGGCAGAATCAGTGAAAACTAACCCAATGGAGTCCTCCTAGAAATAGATTTATGCTCAAAAAAATAAATGTGTGAGTAAACCGAAAGAGTACATAAATCACAGGAGACACCAGACCAATTCCATGCAAAAATGCTAGCCCTGTTCAGTTTTCTGCAAGCCAAGTAAGGCGAGCCTAGGAAAGCACTTGGAGGATTGAGAATATATGGATGAAAGAAACTGGTGTCTCATTCCCCAGACTAATGTCTTCTTGCATCTATTAGAAGGAGGAGAGGGAAACATGAAATTTATTGAGAAGGCAGGATAAAGAGGAGATAGAGAATCAGTTTGCAGTTTCAATGTTTGGTGGCTGTAAGGATTCTGGCTGTGAAAATGTACAGGACAGCATTCCTCTAGTGAGCAAACTCCTGGAGGGTAACAGGCACCCTGTTTTCCACATTTGGAATATTCTGCAGTTTCCCCCAGGAACTAGTAAGATAATTAATACATGTGAAATGCCTAGCTGCTGTGGCAATGCCCTGAATGAGGAAGCTCTGTGCTAGAGTCTTATCAGTCTCAATCATGATCTCAGGCACATAGCTCCTGGGAGTAAAGGAACTTGCTTACCAGATAACTACAATGTTTCACTAAGTTGGATGCTCCTAGGCTGCCCCACTAAGGGTAACTTCAGAAAATGGACTTTCTGGAGAGCTACACAAAGCTCCTAACTTTGCATATTGCAACTGCAGAACCTGAGGAATAAGCTGCATAATGTTGCTAACTCTGTAACCTGCCTAATAACAAATGAACAATAATGGGCTACTAATGTCAATGACCTAATGTAACCTATTGATAAATAAAGCTGGCAGCTTGGGCCAGAAGCCTTCTTCCATTCTGCCATTCTGCTCCTGCACCTTGCTTCTGTCTTTTGATTTCTTTCTTTCTTTCTTTCTTTCTTTCTTTCTTTCTTTCTTTCTTTCTTTCTTTCTTTCGTTGTCAATCAACCTTTATTTTATTTATTGATACATGGTGCTGAGAATCCAACCAGTGGCTCACACGTGCTAGGCAAGCGCTCTGCCACTGAGCCACAACCCCAGCCCTACAGCTTTTTATTTCTTACAGGTGGCACAAGGCTGAGTATTCTGTGGGCAATAAGAACACAAGAGAATGTGTTAACTTAAGATATCTATTTTTTTTTCCAAAGATGGCTAAACACAGGATAATGGAAGAAGGAGCTATAAGATGAACTGTCTACGATAAGAATGGAGAGGAAGGGTGTTTGAAAGAATGCAAGCTAGAACAAATTTCCTGTATCAAAAAGTTGTGCAGTGGCAAGGCCTTCAAAGAACATGGAGAAGACCAACCATTTTGGATTCTTGCCTCAAGCGTAGTGAAGGAGAACCAAGAGAAGATACCATTTAAATTATACTCTCCTTACCTCCCTCTCCTGGATCTCTTTACTCTCCACCATGTATGCGGATTCCAACTTCTCTAGGTGTTCTCCCAAAGTAACTATTCCCTCTCTCTGCACCCCCTTCTCTGTCTTTCTCTCCCCCTCCCACTTTCTCATTATAGCTTTCCTAGTGGTTATAGGGTGAAGTGGATCCCATTGTGGGTTTGAATTGCATTCCCTAATGACTAATGATGTTGAGCACACTTTCAATTGTTTATTAGTCATTTGTTCCCCCTACCTTTGGAAAAATGTCTGTGCAAATACTTTGCCATTTCGAAATTGAATCATTTTTTAAATTGTTGAACTATAAGTGCTCTTTATATATCCCAGATATAAGTTTCTTATCAAGTATATTTGAAATTATTTCCTCCCTTTTCCCATTCTAAGGGTTTTTTTCACTTTCTGGATGGGGTCCTATGGAACATAAAAGTTTATAATTTTGATGAAATCTGATTTATTTTTTTCTTTTGTTGCTTGTACTTAAAACTGGGCAATGGTTTCTTAGAACATCAAGATGTTCTAAGTTACAAGGATTTACTCATGATTTCTTCTAAGATTTTTATAATTTTAAAAATTTTACCTATAAGTTTATGATCCAGTTTAAGTTAGATTCTGTATATGTGTGAGGTAGGGGGTCCAAATTCATTCTTTTTTATTTATATATTCATTGCTCTAACATCATCTATTTTGCAGTATTAGGAATTTAACTAAAGGGCTTTCTCCCTCCTTTCTTTCTGACAGGATCTCCCTAAGTTGTCCAGACTGGTCTCAAACTTGAGATCTTCTTGCCATAGGCCACCTCTCCATCTGTTTCAAAGACTTCTTTACCCATTGAGTAGTTCTGGCATCCTTTAAAAAAAAAAAACTGTGCAAACATATAAATACTCATTCTTTCATTGTGACACCTTTTGGGGCTATTACATAGGCCTGTTTGTATATCACTAAATTATAATTTTTAAACAATTTGATTTTTTGGTACAATACAATTAAAATGCATAATAGTGGGATTTCTTGTTACTAATTCATAAATGTACTCCATAGAACAATATAATTTGGTCAATTTTATCCCCCAGCACCTCTCTATTCCCTCCCCTCCTTTCTCCTACCAGTCCCCTTCTCTACCAGTCTCTTGATTTTCATGAGATTCTCCCACCTTTTTCTTTCTCTCTTTCAAGTATGAGAGAAAGCATATGACTTTGACTTACTGAGTTTGGCTTATTTCTCTTAGCATAATGCTCTCAAGTTCCATTCATCTTCATACAAATGGCATAACTGCATTCTTCTTTATGGCTGAACAAAACTCCATTGTGTAGGTATATGACATTTTATTTATCCTTTCATCCACTGACAGACAGTAAAGCTGGTTCAAATATTGTTAGGCATAAAATCACTATAGTATTCTTACTCCAATTCTTTAAAATAAATATCAAGGAATATTTATCCTAGTTAGCTGGATCTATAGTGGCTCCAGATAATGGTTCCATTCCTAGACTTTTGAGGAAACTCCATACTGGTTTCCATAGTGGTTGTACTAAGTTACCATCCCATCAACAGTTCATTTCCCCCCATACCCTTTCTGGCTTTTCTCATTATTCGTTTTCTTGAAGGCTGTTAGAGTCTGTAAACTAGTCTGGATGGTGCCTGGCAAAATGCCAGAGGGAGTGGTTTGTGAAGTAAGGCCAAGGAGCCATTAAGTGTGGAGATTCCTGATTGGTTGACTTCTGTATCTAGTTTATGTTAATTAAGATAAGCTGTGTGGAATGTATAAATACCCCTCCTGTCCTACAATAAAGGGCTCCTACTCCTGCTGTATCAACGTACACAGGTTGTTCGTCACACACACCCCCCCCCCCAGTTATTTTGCTGCAGCCGGACTTCTGCAGAAGGCTGCCATTCTAAGTGGAGTGAGATGAAATCTTAGTGTAGTTTGATATTAATTTCCTTCCTTGCTATAGATATTAAATATCTTGTCACAGACTTGCTGGCCATTTGTATTATTTTGTGAATTGTCTATTTAGTTTATTAGTGTTTTGCCAACCTTGTTGATTTTTTTCTTTTTTAATGGTCACAGTCTGAGACTTCCACTGATGCCTTGAGTAAATAATTGAGGTATTTAGGATTTTTTTCTTTAACATTTTCAATGCATAACATATAATGTTTCCACCCACCAAATCCTTTCTTATGCCCTTTACATTATTACAGGGCAGGGCCACTCTGTCTCCAGTCTTCCTTCCAGTGGAACATTCATTCCAGGTGACCACAGGTGGTAACTTATTTCATATTTCAGAGATTCTTGCCAAGCACTGCCAGATTTCCTTTGCTGATGTTTAAACTCTTCTGTATTTGACACATTTTCCTGATGTTAGGTTTCCTGGAATGCACTCTGGTTACAAATGTCTTGTGAGGAGAAATGCTCTCATTGGCTTCTTTCCTGAGACCTGGGTAGTTCTCCTTTTGAAGGAGGTCCAATGTAGTCAAGTAACAAGAGAGGTTAATTAAAAAACAAAAAACAAAAAAACTATATCATATATATTTTATTTTCAAATTATCAAGAGCTCATTGGCCACAACCTAAGAATGAACTGTGCAAGGATTTCCATACAGTACAATGTAGATCTGCTGTATCTCATTTCTCCTTGTAATGAAAGGATACATTGTATTCTTCACTAAATGACCTTAATTCAGAGCTAATTTTCTCTAGTCACAAGGATTTTAAAAAACTACTAAATGGAGTCAAATTCAGGGTAGGCTCACAGGAGTTTCATTGCTAGTAAATAGGAGTCTTTGTAGCCTTTCTTTTAAATGCTAAGAAATAAATATCAGCAATTAGAAGGATTTTCAGCTCTGTTCATTTCTATGTTATTATGAAACAGGCTCTTCCTACCTTTATTTTTTTCCCCCTTTAAAAAATATCTTCATTAGTGGGGTTGGGGCTGTGGCTCAGTGGTAGAGTGCTTGCCTAGCATGTATGAGGCACTGGGTTTCAACCTCAGCACCACATAAATAAATAAAATAAGGGTATAGTGTATATCTACAACTAAAAAGTGCATTTAAATTTTTTTTAAAAAAGTTTTTATTAGTGCCTTATAGTTACACATAATGTTCATTTTGACATAATCATACATCTGTGGAATACAATTTGCTCCATTTTTGTCCCAGCACTTCCACTTTCCTTCCCCTCCTCCCTCCCCCTGTTCCCATTCCTCTACTCTATTGGTCTTCTATTGGTTTACTTATTGTTTTCTCTTTTAAAAAAAAATTTTTGTTTTAATTAGTTATACATGACAGTAGAATGTATTTTGACACACTGTACACAATGGAGCACAACTTTTCATCAGTAGTGTAATCATACATGTATATAGTGTAATAATGTCTGTCTCATTCTATTTTCCCACCTTTTGCTTTTATTTAATAGTCTTTGGGCAGGAAAAAAACCTACAGAAAATGAGATTAAGCTTTATCTAATTAAAATGATAACCTCTTGAAATATTGTTTAAAGTATTTTTATTTTCCTATCAGGGATCCATAGTCATGTGATAAAACATGAAGACTTAGTCCCAAGTTATGAATGTCAACTCTTCCATGAAATAAATTTATTTCAGGAAACTTACTATATTCTTTGCTTAATGATTAAACCAAGACCATCAATCCATTAACAGATAGCCTCAATTTTAAATGTGGGGAAGCACGGTTTAGGGTATATCTCCTCTGTGCCAGAAAGCCTTTAATTATTGCATGAACTATTTTTTTTCCCAGTGAATAGCTTTGCAAATTAGAGATCTCAGGAAGTAGAAATTTTGAGTTTATAGTCATAGGACAATCATGATAGAATTAAAAAATAAATAAATAAATAAAAGCTTCTCTCAACTAGGCAAGACTAATGTGAAGAAATTTTTACATCCCTTTGATTACTTCCTCTGTCCTTGATTTAAAAAACTATCTGGGGACATTGTATGTCTATGACTACTTTAGTTGCCAATAGTCTCTCTAGATAAACTCAGCCTGAGAAAGGAATAAACTTGCAAATATACCTCTCGAATGTTTTCTTCTGCCTTTTTGGATATTTGGAGATAATTTAAGGGAGACTTTTTAAACCAGTGATTCTCAGCCTTGACTGCATATTTAAAACACCTGTTTGAGGGGGCTTTAAAAATGCCAATAACCAGGTTACATACAGACAAACTAGAATCCTTCAAAGAGGGATCCAAGTATAAGAAAAAGTCAGCACTCTCCATGTGATTCCAACATACAGCCAAGTTAGAGAATCACTGCTCTTGTTGAATGAAATTTGGAGACTAGGGAAACTATATTGATTTCTGTCTCCTCCCAGTCCTTTCATCACATGGGCACACATCCTACTGGACAAAATAAATTTGGACATTTTTCTTGTATTGTAGCTACATTTCAAAAGAAGTCTTTCTGTGTAGTCAGAAACAGAAATTTCAAAAAATAATCTTTGAGCAATTGATCATAATCTGGTGATGACCTTGATGTGACAACAAAAGGAAAGGTGGAGAGAAAGAAAAGGAAGGCATAAGGAATAATTACAATTTGAAACTGTTTACTAGGTGGAACTGGTATTTCACAAGGTCTAACCTAGGCTGTGGGTGATATAGCACAATGAAAAAGCCAGAAACCAGAAAGGAAACATTCTGTAATTGGTTTCCACATTGGCCATAGCATCTGTTGATAGATGCTATGGTTGCTACTTTTTATTTAGTTCAGAGTGTTCTAATGTCTTTAAAGCTACATCAGACTTGTAATAATTATAGGCCTGTAATAGTTATTGGTGAGAGCAATTGTTCAATAATTGCCGGCACAGGGTGATTTAATCTGGAGGTAACAGATGCTAATAGAAGCTAAATTTCAGGGCATCACAGTTTCATACACCCAGTCTAAGGCCCACACCTTAATTTTGGTTTTCCTTGTAGAGGCAGGTGGCACAAGCACTGGGTACACCTATGGCCATCTAGAGTTCTGACAAAAAAGACAGTAGGTAGTTATTAATACTTTTTAAGAATTTAATACCTGACCCTCATGTCCATTAAGCGTTTTGAGTTCACTGCAGGCAGGCTGAAACTGCTTGTTAACTGAAGTTGCTTGAAGTCTTGGCCAAGTGGGAAAAAGGAGAACACAGGAAATTCTGTCAATGTCCTTTACTTGTTAATGCGACAGGGTGTCACTAGCTGGAAGCTGAGATTGAAGCTCCAAGATTAAAAAAAAAAAAAAAAAAAAAAAGATATGCCCCTTTTCCAAAGGGGGCTAGACCTTCCACTAAAGAGACAAAGGAGCTAGCCCGAGAAAGCCATACTTGCAATGAATAACGTAAAAGCTCCAGTTTTACAAACTGAACCTGTTTTTTCTTGAGAGGAAGACTTGAAGTGAGCAGTTTGAGAAACAGTGAGGCAAATATAGAAATTAAAAAAGAGGTCACATCCAAAATGATGTGAAATTACTGACAAAATGCAGTAACTGGGAAAGAAGAAAAAAAATATCTGTGTCGAAACGTTTCTATATCACTTCTTTGTGTTTGGTTTCTGAGAGAACTGACGCCTTTTGAGCTCAATTTACCCAGTACTGCATATAGTCAGGCCTGGAATAGAGCATTTTCTTTCCAGCGAGTTGTGTGAAAACCATCATCTCTCGAGGAGCCTGGAAATGTGAAACCTGAGACCAGCGCTCGGCCTAACCGCCCATCCCCCATCTCACCTGCACCAAAACCGAGTGAAAACACTAATTCATTCACAAACTTTTCTAATTTAACATTTATTTAAGTGAATATCAATCTTTCCCCCCCCCACCATGAAACACCGTCAAAAATTATTCTTGTTTTCCCTTGTAGATCACCACCTGTAAAAGCTGCTGAGGACAGAGAATAATGAAATTTAATAAAATTTAAAAGTCGAAAAGGCCACACATAGCTAGAGCTATATGTAAGCACCTGGAGAAGAAGAAGAATTTTCGAATTCTACATGGATGGGCTGTGATTATAATGTAGAAGAAATGATAGTGAAAGAAAAATGCTTGGAGATGCTGGGGATCGAACCCGGGACCTCATGCATGCTAAGCATGCGCTCTACCACTGAGCTACATCCCCGACACGCCAAGTTGTTTCTTTTCAAACCACTTTCATGAAATAAAACACATTTACTCCCTTTAAATATTTACATGTGTTCTTTGGTGAGCGAGTATTAGAATTTTCATCTTCCTTTTTTATAGAATTTTGCCACCGAGGAAACCTGATTCCCCACATTTTGCTGACGTTCTGTAAGGAATGCCAACAGCCCAGTATCGGAAATCTCAGTAAGAAACACTCTCCCTGATCCGCCCTTTCAGAGTGACTTTCTCTTTTAAAAAAGACCTTCAGGATAAAGAATAGATCCTTCCAGGAAAGACAGAAAACGTTTTACCAATGACTATCTTTACGTAATTGCAGCCAATCAATTCCTTCCCCCATCTTCGCGTCCTTTTCTCGGACGGACGCCAGAAATCTCTCTGCACTTTTTCTTATGACAAGAGGAGCCAATGGAAGAAAGATTTCTGCTAAAATGATGATATGATGACCACGATGATGATGATACATAGAAACTTGTTTCACTCTCTTAACTGGGAGGGTTAAAGGGTAAAGATGTTAGATTGCCTCCCGCAGCCTCGTGATCCGCAACACAAATCAAATCCAGACCATAAAACTCCTCCGGTCTTGCTCTAATTCTTCGGAAAGAAAAGCCACGAATGAAGCAGAAACGTGTTCTGAGATTGAGGAGCTCTACTTGGGTGTTGTTTGATTTTCTGCTGAGGGGATGATTCTACCGGACTAGGATGCTTACATAAATGAGTAAACTGGAGAATATTTTCAGTGGCCACTTAGGAGATTCTCAATGTCAGAAATTGTGAGATTTGCCTTGAGTTTTCTAAATTTCATTAGAAGAAATGAAAAATTGAGGCTGGGCATGGTGTCACATGCCTGAAATCCCAGTGACTTGACAATGCAGAGGCAAAAGGATCATCCTCAGCAATTTGGTGAGTCACTAAGCAACTTAGTAAGACCCTGTTTCAAAAAAAAAAAAAAAAAAAAAAAAGGCTCTCAGTGGTTAAGCACCTCTGAACTCAATCCCTGATATCAAAAAAGAAAAATAAGGATCAGAAATTTAAACAAAATTTTCATAAAATGTAATTTCCATTGTGGGACAATTTTATTGGCAAGTTCTATGATATCTTTTTTTTCTTTACATTTTTTTTTTAGTTGTAGTTGGACAAAATATCTTTATTTATTTTCATGTGGTGCTGAGGATCTAACCCAGAGCCTCACACGTGCAAGGTGGGCGCTCTACCACTGAGCTACAGCCCCAAGTTCTATGATATCTTAATGAAAAACAATAACTCCTATTTATACAAAATATTCCAGAAAATTTACAACTGCTATTTCAGAGTATAATATAAAAACCCAAAACCCAATGGCAATAATACAAGAAAAAAAATTATAGGATCACATCACCGATGAACATAAAGGCAAAATCATTAAAAAAAAAAAACTAGCAAACAAAAATTAGACATTAGAATATATTTGAATATACTACTATGGAATGAGCTATTGTTTTATTTTATTTTTGTGGTGCTGAGGATCAAACCACTGAACCACAACCCCAGCCCTGCCAGAGTTATTTTTAAGAACTGAAACATTTATATCAGCAGAGTTTGGGTAAAGCAGTGGGTAGAGTTCATTCAATCATTAAAAGCCTTAAGAGAAAAGGGGGAAAAGGAGGAAGGAATACTGCTCCCAGTCAGCCTTCAGACTCTAGACTGCAACATCAGCTTTTGCTGGAATTGCTAACCTGCAACTCTACAAGAGCTGAACTTGCACTTTACAGTAACTGCTTGAGTCAATTTCTTAAAATAAATCTCAATAGCTCAATGTAACAGAAGTCTGCCTCATGCTTTGAACATAATCCTTGTTTTTCTGTCATTATGGGTTTTTTAAAAAAAATTTAAATTTTTTTAATCATAGGTGGACACAATATCTTTATTTTTATGTGGTGCTGAGGATCAAACTCAGTACCTCATACATGCTAGGCAAGCACTCTACCTCTGAGCCACAACCCCAGCCCCATTATGGTTTATTTAAAAACTGACATTTTACCCCTTTCTTTTCTCCCTACCCGACTCCCCTCAATCTTGGGAGAATCTCTGTTCCCATCCTATACCAAGTTGTTTGTCTTTGAGCAGACACATATCACAGGAATAAAGTAATTCAGACTTCAGGGACGGTACCAGAAGACCTAAGAAGAGCTATCTCCCAAGTCTACAAGTGAATTACCACCCATGACAAGGCACACCTGGAATGTAGCCTTTGAATATCATCTCTTTAAAGGCCTCTTGTTCTCCCTGACTGGCAGAATCACAGCTTCTGGTCTGTGTATTTCTAGTAGCAAAACAATAAAACCTTTTTTCCCCTTTTTCTCAAAACCATGTTCTCATTATTGGATTGGCATTTTTACCAAAAGCTTGGTCCTTGTCCCCAGTGCCAATCCAATAACAAGGCCACAGTTTGAGGAAAAGGAAAAAGATTTTATTCTTTGCTAGCAAAGGAGTAACACAAAGGACTCCTGTCCTAGAGGCTGTGATTTTGCCCATCTGGGTGAACAGGGGGTTTTTAAAGAGGTAGTTCAAAGGCTCAAGGCATGATGTCTGTCAGAGTTGTAATTCACTTGTTAATTTGGGAGATAGTAGTTTCCTCAGAAATGACTATCTTCTGTTGCCATCCCCAAAGTCTGAATTACTTCTTTCCAATCATTGTTGTGTTCTCAAGAACAGATAACTAGTCTAGGATGAGGAAGAAAGGCCATCTGGTTTCCTCTGAGATTAGGGAGTGGGAGAGATTAGGAAGGAGCAAAGAGAGAGGAAGAAAAAGAAACATGTTCATGTTAAAAATAAGTCTCAGTGACAGAGCAGCAAGAGTTATATTCAAAGCATAAAGTGGACCACTGTTACAGCATCAGGAGCAAGAACTGAGTTTTCAGTAACATCAACAAATAGATCACTAGGTATAGCTCTGTGAACTCTCATAGTTCAGAATACAAAATTGGAAGTTCAGGATACAAAAAAATGGAAGTTCTGTTAGACTAGGGCATAAAATAAACTACCAGAGACAATACAGTTGCAGAGAAAATCCACGGATCTAAAGGATTGCCCAAGTATTCAGCAGAGTTCTAATCAATATGTATGTGAGGAAACTACTCAAACCTGGAGAAAGAACTATCTGAATTAGAGGAAACAGTACTGAACACATAGGGCTGGAAAGAATATGTTTGTTTTCACCCAACTAGACTGTAAAATCTTACTATTCAAGGATCCTTAAGTTTGAGTACTGAGAAAATTCTTGCTTTATTTGTGAAAAATTTGCATAGAAATTGTACCTGCCCTATCTAACAAATCTTTTTTTAAACTATTTTTTTAAAAAACAGCTTTACTGAGGTGAAGTTGATATACAAAAACCTATACATATATTTAATTTCATAGATTTGCCCATATACATATACCAGTGAAATTTTAACAGTGGTTTACTTTATGCTTTGAATATAGCCCTTGATGCTCTGTCACTGAGACTTATTTTTAAAACAAACACCTTTCTTTCTCTTCTTTTCCCCCTTTCCAAATCTCAGGGATAATTGGTTGCCTTTTTTCCCCATCCTAGACTTATCTGTCCCTGGGCATACACTCACCACTGGAATGAAGTAATTCAGACTTTGGGGATGGCACTAGAAGATCTCAGAAATTACTAGCTCCCAAGTTAACAAGTGAATTACAATTCCAACAGAGAACCATTGGAATGTAATCTCTTTAAATCCCCCCTTTTCCCATGTTGGCAGAATCACAAGCTCTGGGACAGGAGTCCCCTGTGTTTCTCCTTTGCTAGCAAAAATAAAACTTTTTCCTTTTTCTCAAAACTGTATCCTCATTATTGGATTGGAACTGTGTCCTCCTTATTATTAGATTGGCACTGGGGACAAGGACAAAGCTTTAGGTAACAAATCATCATCACAATCAAATTAATAAGCATATCCAGTAATATTACTCATCCATAAATAAGAATGAAATTATGGCATTTGCTGGTAAATGGAAGAATCTAAAGACTATCATGCTAAATGAAATATACCAATCCTAAAAAACCAAAGGCCAAATGTTCTCTCTGCTATGCAGATGCTAACACGCAATAAGGGTGGGGGGGGGTGGGTAGAATTTCAATGGATTAGACAAAGGGAAATGAAGGGGAGAGGGGGATGGGAATGGGAAGGACAGTAGAATGAATTGGACTTAACTTTCCTATGTTTATATATGAATCCATGACCAATGTAACTATACATCATGTACAACCACAATGGGAAGTTATACTCCATGTTTGTATGTCAAAATACACTCTATTGTCAAGTATATCTAAAAAGAACAAATAAAAAATAAGCATATCCATCACCTCCCAAAGTTTCCTTTCAACTCATTTGTGTGTTTATCTGTTAAGAATACTTAACTTGAGATCTATGCTCTTGACCATGTAGTATATAGTATGTTGCCTCACAAATCTTAAGAGAAAGACCTTAAAAATTCCTTAAAAAGGAACTCACATACTTCACAGATTGTGGGAATGTAAATTGAAATCATTGTCTCTAAATAATTGACTATTCTTTGGTAATGGAGGGAGTTGAAACATTTGTATGGGTTAACCAATTACCTTGAATAGCAAGAGCAGAACCTTAAAAACATTGTGAATACTTTTAATGTGAATTGTTTTAGGAGGTAAGAGGGGCAGTTTTTGTTGTTTCTGTTTTGAGGATACATTTCATATCATTTCATATTCTAGGCATTTTTAGTTTTTCCCAAAAGCTGCCACCAAGGATTGGGCCACATCAATAGATTCTTATTGTGCCATCATGTCTTGAAGATACTCTCAGCTCCTCAAGAATGCTACTGTTAATTGGAAAGCAAAGGAGAAAGGGACTAGGAGAAGTGGATTGAAGTAGAATCTGAATAATAAGGAATCAATTGTATAATTAGATAAAGAAATGGAACATTCCATGGAGAGGGAACAGAAAAGAACAAACCTTGTGGTAGGAATTATCTTAGTCAATTCAAGAATCATTTTAAAAGGTAAGTATGGTTGAACTTAAAAATTTTAAGTCCTAGTTTTTTGAACCTTTGTTGTATAAACACAGTTTACTTTTCCTTAGTGCTTTTCACATTCAGTAAACAATCCAGGAATATTACTATTTTGTAAATTGTAGAAATGTTATATTGCAAAACTTAGCTAAGATTTGTTTGCCACATTGCAAAATCAACGGGACAAGATGGGCATGACTCTTGGCTTTATACATTCAACACAAACATATTGGTGTCTTCATTGTGTTTATTTCATTCATAATGGTTCTTTTAAAGATACATGAACTTGATTATATACTATTATAGTTTTCTAAAGTAATTATTCTCAAGTATTTACATAAAGAAATAAGTATGTTTATTATATATTTAAATATCTTAATTTTCAATGCACAATTACATAATTACTGTCTCATTCACAGCCCAGTTGTGCTGGGGCAGTAGGTAGTTTGCATTCCCTAATAAACAATATGTTTACATATTGTTACATACAGTTTCTGATCTGATGTAATGCTTACATCAGATCAGAAACTGCTCCAAGAAGAGTTTAATGGCAACAGGATGACAACACTTCCATCCCTCACAGTGCTTTGCCAAGCAGTTCCTCCTCCTGGTGTTTTGTCTAGTGGTGGTTGGCTGGATGAATGACATGTATCCTTTCCACAGCTCCCTCAGTTCCTAACCTGTCCCTAAAAAGGGTTTTTTATATATCAGGCTGCAGAAGCAGGACATCAGCATCAGCTTGTCTAGTTTGCTTGTCTTAGCAATGGCAGAGAAATAAATACTTGTTTCCATTTTCAGTGTATTTTTTTTATGTGAACAGAAACAAAGTAATTTATTATCAATATTCCAAAGCACTCAACTGAATCAAAGAATGAAAATAAGTGCAAGACAGAAATCACATAAATGGAAAAATTCATCAAATTCATTGTCCAGATTGCAACCTTAGTTGGCTTTTCAGTGCTGAGACAATCTTTTCTGGGTTTCTAACAAACTCCATCTACCATTTCCACAGGCTGTTTCTAACCTTTGCTACTTTTCTTGTCCTTCTGTGCTGGATATGACCAACTCTCCTGGACAGAAATCTTGAGATGTAGTGAAAAATAAAATGACAATTGGGTTAGTAAGTATAGCACATGAGGAAATTACTTCTAGGGTGTACCCTTGGATACCAAAGTGCAACACCCACCCTCAATATTTAAAAAAAAAAAAAAAAAAAAAAAAAAAAAAAAACACATTACCTGTCCTCTCTCCCAGACCTACCACCTACTTTCCACAAAAATAAATAAATAATTAAATAATTTTTAAAAAATACTAAGACATATTAATTTCAGATTGTTTCCCATTGTAAGTGGGAATGGCAAGGTCTCATTTTAATACAGGTTGGAACATTATTTGATATGCAGCTGTATTCCCATTTCCTGGATTGTCCCTCTGGCACCGCTCACAACATAATAAAACACCCCAGGGAACTCTACAGGAAACAGAAAAGTAGGTTGCTAGTTAACCAAATGGAAGATAAATAAGCATAAAGGCAAGATATAGCTCCAGTTAAAGGAAATGATAACGAAGGAAATGAAACTAAGTATTTAACAATTGTAGGTCAAAGCCTGAATTAAACCAAAATGGCAATAAAAAAGCCACCCTGGAGATGCCGGGGATCGAACCCGGGGCCTCATACATGCGAAGCATGCGCTCTACCACTGAGCTACATCCCCTGACACAAGGCAGCACTGGAGTAGAATTCCTGTCCTGTTAAAACCCCGAAGCATTTTGCATAATTACCTTGCTATTTTGTGTTCAATTCGGGAGTAGAAGACTCCAAGTATGAATTCCACCTAAAGTGTCATACAGATTACATCCAAATACTTTTCCAGAGCACACCGACAACATCCAGCTCTTATTGTTACTAAGAGCATAATACAAACCTAGAAGCTTTAGCACAATGGGTCCCTTATTTACCACGTATTATTCCAGGCTGAAAGAATTAAGGATTCCCTCACCCTCTTTCCAGTACTCTGAGGAATGTCCCGCCAGTTAAGGCTCATGGAAAATGCAATCCAAATTCCTTGTGGCTGATTTAGGTTGAAGGGTCAAATGTATCTCTGGAGCTGTCGCTCCCCCTTGGTCCTGATTGGAGAAGAAATTTGTTCATGCAATTGTAAAAATTCTGCCTGATCTTTGTCCACACAGGCGATGGATCAGCCCGCACAGACCATTTAGCCCACTGACATCGGAGCAGATCTGTGAACTTTGACTCCTAGGTCCTTCTCAGTCTCTGTGCAGAAGAATGAACCTGGAATCAAACAGCGTTAGGCCGAATCTGCGTGAGCCAGGAGGAGCAGGGGGCTACAGCGCAGCAGCTCCGCTGTGATTCTTTAAATTATCTGTACAATTAAGACTGCTGAGCCGCTGGAGGCACAAAGGTTTTTAGCTTTTGGTTCAGAAATTCTAAAGCAGAGAATAATGGCTCTTCCAAGACTAGGAGAGACAACAACAAAAGGAATGATTCACGAAAATAAATTATGTAATTTACAAGTTAGATTTCATTAAAATTAAGAACGTAGGCTCTGGGAAAGGTACTTTCCAGAGAATGAGAAGACAAGTCACAGACTGGTAGAAAATATTTGCAAAACATAAAGTCCTGATAAAGGACTGATAGCTAAAAATATTCAAAGAACTCTTAAAATGAATCAATAATAAAACAAACAATTTAATTGAAAAATAGTCAATCAACAATGAAAAAATAGTCCATCAACAAACTTATCAGAATAGCCCAAATCCAGAAAACTGAGAGTAAATGCTAAGGGGGATGTGGAAGAATAGGAATTGTCATTCATTGCAAGTGGGAATTCACACTAGTACAATCTCTTGGAAGATAGTTTGTCAATTTTTTTTTTAAATTAAACATAGTCTTACCATGTAACCCAGCAATTGCATTCCTTGATATTTACCTAAAGGAGTTGTAAATTTCTGTCCACATAGAAACTTCCACACAAATGTTTAAAGCTGCTTTATTCATGGTTGCCAAAATTTGAAAGCAGTATGTGAATGGATAAAAAAACCATGGTACATCAAGACAATAAAATAGTATTGAATGCTAAAGAGAAATGAGTTTTTGAGTCCAAAAAAGACACATGGAAAATTTAAATGCATATTATTAAGTGAAAGAAGTCAATTTGAAAAGCCAGTTGACATTCTGGAAAAGCCAGAACGTGGAGACAATAAAAAGATCAGTGATTGCCAGTGCTTAGTGAGGGATGAATAGTCAGAACACAGAGGACTTTTAGAACAATGGCAATACTGTATATGATACTGCAATGATGGATACATGTCATTATACGTTCATCAAAATCAATTGATTGTTGAGAAAACTGGAAAGCCATATGTAGCAAAATGAAATTAAACCTCTGTCTCTCACCCTGCACAAAACTCAACTCAAAGTGAATCAAGGACATAGGCATTAGACCAGAGAACTTACGCCTAATAGAAAAAAAATTAGGTCCAAATCTCCACCATGTTGGCTTAGGAACCAAATTCGTCTATAGGACTTTGAAAGCACAAGAAGTAAAATCAAGAATCAATAAATGGGATGGTATCAAACTAAAAATCTTTTCAGCAAAAAAAAAAAAAAAAAAAAAACAATCAAGAATGTGAAGAGAGAGCCTACAGAATGGGAGAAAATCCTTGCCACCTGCACCTCAGATACAGCATTAATCTCCAGGATATATAATCCCTTTTCAATGTTGTCTTTTAAAAAGCCAATAAGTGAAGTAAGCCAATCCCCAAAAACCAAAGGCCAAATGTTCTGATAAGTGAATGCTGATCCATAATGGGAAGGGGGGTACATGGGAAAAATGGAGGAACTTTGATCGGGCAAAGGGGAGGAAGGGGGTATGGGGGCAGGAAAGATGGTGGAATGAGATGGACATCATTACTCTAGGTATACGTATGACTATATATGTGGTGCAACGCTACATAGCGTACAACCAGAGAAATGAACAGTTGTGCTGCAACTGTGTACAATGAATCAAAATGCATTCTGCTGTCATATATACCTAATCAAAGTAAATAAATATTTTTTTTAAAAAAAGGCAATGGGAGTGGGTAGTTTATTGAAATCTACCAAGCTGCTTACACTAAAGCTACATGTATCAAGGTACTCCCATCAGGGAAGGACTTTTTCACTGGACAATCTGAGAAGAAAATCTAGCTCTTCCATAGATGATAAAAACAGGTGTACTTCCTAAGTTCATTAAATTAGAATACTATACAATGGAGAAAATGAACTTAGTATTTTTTAAATTTACTTTTTAAAAATAGCATATTTTAGAGTACTTTAAAGTTGACAACATAACTAAGTAGAAAGTACAGAGTTCCTATATGCTTTCTCCCAAACACACAGCCACAGCCTTTATCTATTGTGCATTCAATTGGTTAATATTTTGTTGAGGATGTTTGTATTTATGTTTGTTTTCTCTTCTTGCAATATCTTTGTCTGGTTTGGGTTTTAGATAATCTGGCCTCAGAAGCATTCCCTCTGCTTCTGTCTTCTAGAAAATTGTAGAGAACTGGTATAATTTCTTTCTAAAATGTTAGAATTCATCAGTGAACTATCTGATCCTAGTTCTTTCTGTTTTGGAAGGCCATTAATTTCTTTAATAGATATAGGCCCATTCAGATTATCTATTTACTTTTTAAGGAGGGTACCAGGGATTGAATTCAGGGACACTCAACCACTGAGCCACAACCCTAGCCCTATTTTGTATTTTATTTAATGAGACAGGGTCTCACTGAATTGCTTAGTGCCTATCTGTTGCTCAAGCTGGCTTTGAACTCGTGATCCTCCTGCCTCAGCCTCCCAAACCACTGGGATTATAGGCATATACTACAGCGCCTAGCTTGTTTATTTCTTTTTGTGCAAGTCAATCGGTGTATTTTTCTCCCTTTTCCTTTTTACTGTAGAATATTTCAATATGTAAAGAGCAAAAATATTACAATGAATTCCTGCGTATCTGTTACTCACCTTTATTATCAACTGATAGTAATCTTGCTTTATAATCAGAGTTCTGATGTGTAGTTCTAGTGATGATTAGAATGAAGCAGAAGACTCGTACAACTTCAGAGACTGAGTCATGAAAGACAAGGTAATGTATTGTAGAGCAATAAAGAACTAATACATTGGTATATATTTATTTCCTATTTAGACTTTGTCAGAACTTTCTTATTGGATTTTTGTTGCTTCTATATTATCAGAACACAAATACAATTTTGCTCTTATATTGTTGAGAGCCACAGACAAGTCAAGATGGCGCCTGGCATTTTGCCAGAGGGAATGGTTTGTGAAGTAACGCCAGTGAGCCATTAAGATGATAGATTCCTTAATGACTGACTGCTGGGTCTAGATTATGTCAATTAAGTTAAGCTGTGTGTAATCATTAAGATGGTGAGGATTCCTTATTGTTTGACTGTTGTATCTAGTTTATGTTAATTAAGATAAGCTGTGTATAATCAGTTAAGTGTATATATACCTCTACTCTCCTACAATAAAGCGGCTCCCACTCCTGCTGTATCAATCTTCACAAGTTGCTCGTCACCCCCGGGGTTAGTTTGCCCAGCCAGACTGTGGCATTATATTATTTCAATCTCTCTCTCTCTCTCTCTCTCTCTCTCTCTCTCTCTCTCTCTCTCTCTCTCTCTTCTTATAGCATTGCTGCTTGACATGACTTTACCTGGGCAAGTTTTTAAGTGAGATAATGATTACATTTTTAAATGTACGAAACTTGTCATGCTAAAGAAATTTTCTACCCTCACAAACTTTCTAAGATGACAGGTATAACAATAGAAATCAATATCAACTTTAAGAAGTGACTTAAGTGAGACATAATCTGATTTCCATCTTGGCTATTGTCAGAATTAAATTAGTTATCCAAAGTGTATGAATGAAAACCACTTCATAATGGGTGATTATTTATGTATATATAGGTATGTGTGAGTATATACATAATTTATATTTATACTATAATGTAAATATTATATCTCTATGCATATATATATATATATTAACACCATAAAATTTATTTTTTGCTAGTATCTAAATAATTGAAGACTTGTTCTTATTTTTCTAAATAAGTTCAATGACAAAGTAAAATGGAGTTAATTATCACAAGTTAATTGTTGGAAAATAATATTTTTAAACAGTATAAATTTAATTTCTTAGTTTTTAAAAAATATTTTAGTTGTGATGGACACAATACCTTTATTTTTATTTATTTATTTTTTAATGTGGTGCTGAGTGTTAGCATAATTGCAGCCATCTTCCTGTTCCCCACCGTCACTTTATGAATACTGTTTTTATTCCCAAGAAAGTAGCCTGAGATAAAACCTACCAACCTGGAGACATTCTGGTCTCTTCCTTTTCCCTCATTGAGAGATTGAAGACAACTTCTGGTCCCTGAGATGGGGATGTACTGGTTTCCCTGTTCTCTCCTTGAGAAGATAAAGGGACATGCTGGTTTCCTTGTTCCCCCTCTGAGAGATAGGAAAACTGCTTGTCTCTGTTCCCAAGAAACAAACTTGCCTTCCAGAAGATCAGGAGATGCTTACTTTGTCAGTTAAGACTAAACCTGCCCCTAGTGTGGGGCCATGATTCTAGCCTATAAAAGGTAACATTCAAGGAGGAGTTGCTGTTGTTCTTCATTGCTGGCTGCTGCTGTCCCTCTCTTTGTGCAGAGCAGCATTGTCAGGCTCCTGACAATAAACCTGCTTCTTACCCTGGGTTTGTGTGTGATTAGTCCTGCACCACTTTTCTTTCACTGAGGATTGAACTCAGTGCCTTACACATGCTAGGCAAGCACTCCAACACTGAGCCACAACCCCAGCTCCCTTACAGTTTTAAAGACTGAAATCCAAGTTCAGGGTGCTAGCAGGTTTGATTTCTGGTGGATTCTTTCTCCTTGAGTTGTAGATGGCTGCCTGTATATTATATTTTATGATAAACATAGTTTCTATCCCACCTTTTCCCACCGCAACTGTCATTACCATGACCATTGATTTAGGGACTAGTATCCTTGAAGAACCATATTAACTTCTGTCCTCTGCAAGTTTGTTACTCGTAGATAATAATTTTCAGATATTTAAGGAGATGTTTTATTTTTTCCTCCAATATTGGAAAATATTGGAGGAAAATCCCTTCTATTACAAGGGATTCTTGAGGAAAATTGAATTGTTAAAGCAAGTAACAAAGTATCCTTCCACTCCTCAATATATAAATAGAGAGAAAAGAGGGCTGGAAATACAGCTGAATGACAGAGTACCTCCCTAGCATGTGTGAGGCTGGAGTTCAACTCCTCATACTTTAGGGACAAACAACAGGGAGAGCATACTGGTAAGGATGGTCACTTGTCCAAAATGTAAAAGTATCATATTCCTTTGTTCTAGTCCTTTCAAGATTGTTCTGTTCCTTCTGGTCCCTTTATTCTAAATTGCAGAAATGATTCAACTTTGGTATTTATTTGACTTAACTTTGGCAATTCACAAATTAAAAAAGTGATAAAAGTGTAAGAATTCTTTTTGTCAAAGATTCTGATTGGAAACTTGGGACATCATTAAACAAATAACTTTTGTATGTTTATAAGGAGCCTGAACTGAAAAACATGTGAAATTTGTGGAGGAAATAATATTGTATTATTTATCCTCCATTTCTTTGAACTCTTTGTCTTTAGCATTTGGCACAAGACCTGAAATGAAAGGAGACCATTAATCTTGCCAAAGACCCATATAGTCGAGATGAACTGTGTTCAACTGTTGAACTGTGTTCAATTGCTGCAACATTAAGCTAAGAAAGAGGCAAAAAAACACATACAGAAAAAGTAGTTTTCAAATCGAGGGAGGGACAGCTCTGTGACCTTAAAGGTCAGCTTCCACGCTGGAAAGAGCACTGGAAAAGAGACTATGGTGTGAGCCCATGTTTCCTTTATTTTATAGTGGAGACATTAGAGGGAGGATAAGGTTTCAAGGGTGGAGTCTTGCTTCCTGATATCTCCTGGTCAGCAGATTGATTGACAGGGAGTCACACTCATCTCAGGTACTGTGTGGGATCTGAGGCAGAGCTAGAGGCAGTGGTGCACCTGCATGATGCATTCATTCCATGACAGGGAGTTTACAGAGCCACACCTAGCCCCTCAAGAGGCTACTATGTGCAACACAATCTACACACGGTGAATGACACAGCTTGAGACACATTAAATTGTATATATGTGAGTGAAATATGATATTATAAAAAAGTAATCCAAGATTTGCAGTCATAAAAACTAGATCTTTAACTTAGTGCCATTTAAAAGTTGGTGATATAGGCAATTTCTGGAACATACTTCATTACTCTTTCCATATCTGTAGAGCAGGGTCATGTAAAAGTTTTTTTTTTTTTTTTTGTAATATCAGATGATATCATACATGTTGTATGCAATGATATCTCAACACACTCAAGTGATATTCCAATATAGTTTCTCTAGAACATCATCTAAAACAGGACTCAGTTGGCTTCTATTTCCTCTCAGGATATAGGTGAGTTAGACTTCAGTTTCATATGTTTTGGGGACTTCTCAATACAGTATACTAGGCATTGGCATGTTTTGTCTTTTGTGTAAGATTTTGGGTTCCTCAGAAAAATCTGTGACTTAAGGATTAACCACACTGCCTTTCATTAAAAAAATGTTTCAAGAATGTTGTGCAAAGAAAACATAAAATGGGCCCTTGTTACAAAATAAAATTATTTATGAGATATAGCTGGAGGCAAATGGGAAAAATTTTTTTTATATAAAAAATAAGCAAGAGTCTGCTTGGAATATAGTTTGTTCCAATCACAATGCAGAGGAATGGTTTATCAGAAACAGCTGACATAATCCTAGTTGTGCTTTACACCAACCCCAGAACCAAGTTTGAACCAGCCCTGTCCCCATACACACAAATGTGTCCTCTGCACACATTTGCATATAACACCATCTTAATTCTCTCCCTCAGTGAGGCCTGTCCTTTTTATGTTTCCTATTCTCACATTCCAGCAGCCTGATGAGCCTTTTAGACCAACTGGAGAGGCAAGTTCTGTCAGACAAATGATGTTCCTTCTCCTTCCCAAGCTTAATAACTGTCATGGGATTTCTGAGAACATGAAAAAAGACTCATATAGGCAAAGGAGGGGGAAGAAACTAGTAACAGCCTCACCTGGGTACCCATTTAATGAGTTTTCTGGGGGAAGTTCCAGCAATGTTATGCTATCTGGACTTACATAAATCTATTTAGATAAATCTAAAGAGGGGGAAATACCAGCAGTTTATGTCTGAACAGGGACTTAAACCCTGGATCCTCAGATTAAAAGTCTGATGCTCTACCAACTGAGCTACCCAGTCTCACCTTACCCCTAGTTCCCTGTTAACTTAATAAAGCTGAACTCATTTTTTCATTGTCATCTACTCCAAGGCAATATATGTATACTCTCATTCAATCATTTGGCTTCCTTGTTGTTTCTGGAAAGCCACCAATACCAGATGCTACTACATTTAAAACAAAAACTCAACCACACTGATGCCTTCTGAAGAACTTAGATATATGCAGACAACTCACAGACACCTTCAAAAGTTGACAGAGTTTGAGTAAAGAAAAGTGGGACCTTCCCACAGGACAAAACTTTTTTTATCTTCTTTCCTTAAAGTACTTAAAGATCCACATTCCAGCCCTCTTCTTCCCACTTTGCTAACCCCAACCTAGCCTCATCACTCTTACCAAGTGCTCATCACTTCCCTTTCATCTTGGGTTCACTCTACATCCTCTTGAGTAAGATCTTTCCAGTAATTCAGCTAATGCCATCCAGGTTCTGGGTGTTTGACTTTATTGGCCGTGTTTCCCATATATGCCAGATTTTGAATCAAGGGAAGATTTTGAAATGATATAAATCAGTATTCTTGTATGCAATGTGCTTTCAGTCTTCACTCAAAACTCCTATAGCGGTTGACTATCATACAAAATAGTGGCAAAAGGAGAAAAGCATGGACCATTTTCACTCAGTGTTAAAATTTGAGACACTCTCTAAGTATATAAAGTACTGGTTCATTTCATAGATCATCTTTTCCCTTGCCCTCTCCTTATTCCGCAGAGAATTCCATCTAAAAGACTATGTATCCAACAGTCAATATTCTCCCTCCTCCCCAATTCTTTCAGTTTCTGTTGCAAGGACCTAAATTTCCCCAGGCAGCTTTTAACTTGTCTTCTTTATATCTTTCTGTTTTACCTTTGTCATCTTTGGGGAAGGTTTGCAGGAAAAGGAAACTGGGGAAAAGGGGAAATCTGAAGACCTACTAAGAAAATGCCCCAGTCCAGATAATTTCCTTGGTGATGGAATGAAAAACCTATCAGAGTGGGCTGTGGAACAGCCTTGGAGAATGCTGACAGGCCAGGAAGATTCCTAAAACAAAAACAAAGAATCTCAGAGTCCAAAATCAGTTGAAGGGAAAGCTATTATTTTGTTTTTCAGAAATACATATCAGTGACTCCTAATTCACCCAATTCTTATGGATTCTTTTCAGTCTTTATGCTATTCTTATTTCAGACGCCTTCTCTATAGCCAAAAAGGAAGTCCACACTGCTCAGAAAACTAAGAGAAAATTTCCATGAGCCATTTCTTTTCCTCTTCCTCTTTTTATACACTCTTCCATGACATGCTAAATAAAACCCAATTTGAATAGGGTAGTGGTTATTCAGGTTCTTGCTTAAGAAGTCATAGATCCTGGTGGGGATGATTCCTACTTTGTCCTCTACCTTCTTTTGCTGATGCCCTGCCCTAGGATGTGCTAATCCTCAAGGAGTAGAAATGAGAGAGTGCTAAATCTAAACCACTAGACTTCCTTTTCTTGTGACTAAGGGAAATACAGGAAAGGGAATGAGAGGAAGGTGGCTGATAAAAATACTTCTTGGAGGTACCAGGAATTGAACCAGGGACCTTGTACATGCGAAGCACATGCTCTACCACTGAGCTATACCCCCTAATTGATAGATAATTCCAATCTTTCTTAAAATGTCATTACTATTATATACTGTCCAGTGAGTTCATCAGAAGAATAACTGCCTTGTAGTTTAAATAGCACATTTCTGATTCTAGGACCTTCTCACACCTTAACTTGCTTCTAGGTTCACTTACCAGTAACCATATGAAAGTGCCTTGCCTCTATCAGGCAAAGATCCAGAAAAATCTCAGGTCTCCTGCCCCGACCGGCAGGACACATCAACGTGGGCAGCGAACCTAGATGGGGAGGAATGAAGGGACAAGAGACACGAAGGGTGACAGCAAGACAAAAGTTCTGATCAAGGTGCAAACTTTTATTGTTCACACAGGGGTATTTATGGGCTGGGGATGGGGGGAGCTCTCTTATCGGCAGTTGCTAGAAGTCTTCACAAGGTGAGATAGCGCAGGATGTTTCAGGAAGACAGATGGCCGAAGGAGGTCTCAGGGAGATGGATGGCTGCAGGGTGTCTCCCAGGTGAGATGTCTCCTAGGGGGCTGTTTCTTGTAACTGTCAGGCTATTCTTTGAAGGAGAACTCCCTTTTGGTCCCTGGCACTGTCAGGCTATTCTTTGAGGGAGAACTCCCTTTTGGTCCCTGGCAGTCTCCAACACATGTCATGGCAATACTGGTTCAGAATGAAGTGCTCCTTAGTCCAGAAGTAGCCTCCAACTTTAATCCAGCTGGCAAATTGAGCTTTACACAGCATTGCATCAGATGGAGAGCCAACATTCATTTTCTAGCTGATTCTCACAGCTGATTCAGGAATCCCACATACTAAGATCATATCCTTAGTTCTGATTCCACACTCCATCTTTATCCTCATTTGAGGATTATATCCACAAAACATTTTTAAAAAATATTTATTTTTTATTTGTAGGCGGACATAATACCTTTATTTTATTTTTATAAATAAAATGGTGCTGAGGATTAAACCCAAGTGCCTCATGTGTGCTAGGTGAGCGCTCTACTATTGAGCCACAACCCTAGCCCCAAAGCATTTTTTTAACAACATCAAAACTCCATCAACTTTAAGTAATGTGACAATCCCCCCCCCCCTTTTTTTTGCCAGAATTAACAAGGCAAGGGCAGATGCAAGGTGGTGAGAAAAGTTGGAGGACCCAGCAAAAGCTGTCAAATGCCTTCCCTCTGAGAACCCATTGACATAAGGAAAAGTCCTGCTCTACAGATATTTGAAAGAAGGAAGGAGAGGCCTGGAAATTTTCAAATGGTGCTTGCCCTCTGTGAATTGGAAAATCGAAAGGTTCCTGAGTAATGCAAAGCAAATAGGATGGGATTGTCTGGGCAATGGCACAGATCATGGCTTTGGATCACTGGCTGCTTTCAGTTTGGCTTATATGATCAATATGGAGATTGCTTCTTTCCTGAACCTTTCAAGACCTTGCATAATTACGACAGAAGTATTTCAGGCAGGTTTTCATCTGAAGACTTAAAATTCTGAACAAAACTATTAATTGGTAAAGCCAAGGAACCTTGAAGGCATGCAATTTCCATGTTCCTGCTCTTAGCCCTCTGGAAGATTTCCTTGAGAAAACGAGTGCAGGCGGATGTTTGTGAATAAGTTATAGCTGCCAGAGGAGATTTTATTGTGTAAATTGTGGGACTTTCTATGTTGAAAAATAAAACCAGATCCCTATCACTCACCCTGCACAAAATTCAAGTCAAAATACATTAAAGACTTAGGAATTAGACCAGAAAACTTGCAACTTCTAGAAGAAAATATTTCAACATTCCATCATATTGATGCTGGCATAGATTTCCTTATCAAGAACCTCAAAGTGCAAGAAAGAAAACCAAAAATCAATAAATGAAATGCCATCAAATTAAAAAGCTTCTAGATAGCAAAGGAAACCATTAAAAGCATGAAGAGAGAATAGGCGAATATAGAATGGGAAATAATATTTGCTAGCTACTTCACTGAGAGGGGATTAATATCCAAAATATATAAAGAATGCAACAAACTTAACACCCCCTCCAAAATAAAAATAACCCAATCAATAAATGTTCTCAGAAGAAACACAAATATATGAAAAAAATGCTCAACATCTCTAGCAACTGAGAAAATGCAGATAAAACTACACTAAGATTTCATCTCACTCCAGTTAGAATGACAATTATCAAGAATACAAATAATAATAAATGTTGTCGAGGTTAGGGGTAGGGAAGGTACACTTATACATTGTTGGTGGGACTGCAGACTAGTACAACCACTTTGGAAAGCAGTGTGAAGATTCTTGAAAAAACTAGGAATGGAACCACCTTATGACTCAGCTATTCCACTCATTGGTATTTTCCCAGAATAACTAAAATCAGTATATTATAGCAATATAAGGCACCTTGATGTTGACAGAGGCATAATTCACAATAGTTAAAGTATGGAATCAACCCGATACCCATCAGTAGATGAATGGATTAAGAAATTGTGATAGAGTTCTTCTTATCCATACAGAAGAATAAAATTTAGGCATTTGCTGGTAAATGGATGTAAATGGAGATTATTGTGCTAAGTGAAATAAACCAGACACAGAAACTTAAAGATCAATGTTTTTTTCATATGTGGAAGGTAGACTAAGATAAATGAAAGGAGGAGAAAAGGGTAGGATGTCATAAAAATATAGGGAAGATCCTCAGTGTAGAAGTAGTAGAATGGAGGGATGGAAAAGGCAAGGCAATGCAGAATGAATTATTTTTTTAATATTTATTTTTTAGTTGTAATTGGACAAAATACCCTTATTTTATTCATTTATTTTTATGTGGTGCTGAGGATTGAACCCAGGGTCTCGAAGGTGCGAGGCAAGTGCTCTACCTCCAAGCCACAACCCAAGCCCCCAGAAGGAGTTCTTAAAAAATCATTATGTGAGGGGCTGGGGATGTGGCTCAAGCGGTAGCGCGCTTGCCTGGCATGCGTGCGGCCCAGGTTCGATCCTCAGCACCACATACCAACAAGGATGTTGTGTCCCCCGAGAACTAAAAAAAATATATATATATTAAATAAAAAAAAAAAAAATCGAGGGCTGGAGATGTGGCTCAGCGGTAGCGTGCTCGCCTGGCATCCTCAGCACCACATACCAACAAAGATGTTGTGTCCGCCGAGAACTAAAAAATAAATATTTAAAAAAAAAATCATTATGTGCATGTATAAATATAACACATGGAATTTAACCTTTATGTGTAAATAAAAAGAACTAATCAAATATAAATAAATAGATGAGTGAAAGGAAGTCTAGTAGAGTAGAGAAAGGAGAATGGAAGAGAGAAGAGAGGACAGGAAAGAAGAGGGGAATTGTGAACTGAAATCAAATTCCATGTGTGTATGATTTTGTCTGGATGAACCCAACTATGAGGTAAAACTATAATACTCTAATAAAAAAAAATGTGGGCTTTTCAAATTTGGGGGAATTTCAGACTCTTAATCTAGGACTCTCCCAATTGAGTGAAAATGTCTACAATTTTATGTTCACTGATGTGTGTGGAAAGCACTTCATTCTTTCAGAGCTCTTTCCCTTTTCCCTTTATTCAGAAGTCGGAATAAATGTCCTGCCATATTTGGTGATTGATTCAAATTACTGCCATCTGTGTGTGGAAGGAAAGTGAGGGCTTGAAAAATCAGTGGGTAGGTTTTCTGCTCCTCAGCTTCCACATAGGCACAACTGGGAATACAAAAGGCTCTATTTACAAAGATCCCCAAGGGCCTCTTCCACTCCCCATACTTCTTTCATTTTTCTGTTCTTCAATTTACAGTGAAATAAACCCAAAGGAGTGTGAACTTACTCCTGAGTAATATGCAGACCTTGAATAGATTAGAATTCACATATATGACCAAATAATTTTCAATGGGGGAAAATAAAATTTTTTTAACAAATGGTTCTGGGAAAACTGTATATACACATACTGAAGAATGCAGTTGGACCCTTACCTAATACTATACAAAAATATTAACTAAAAATGGATCACAACCTAAATGAGAGGCTTAAATTTATAAAATTCTTAGAAGAAAGCAGGGCAAAATCTTCATAGCAGTGAATTTGACAATGATTTCTTAAATATGACATCAGATGTAGGCAACAAAAGAAAAAATGGACAGAATGAACTTCATGAAAAAATTTAAAATTTATGCATTTGACAAAATACTATTAATAAAATGAAAAGGCTATTCAAAGAATGGAAGAAAATATTTGCAAATCACATAGCTGATAAGAGTAAATATTCAGAATGTATATAAAGCTCCCCAAACTATCAACAACTAAAACAATTGCATTTTTAAAACAAGCAAAGAACCTGAATATATATTTCTCCAAAAATAATAAACAGATGACCAATAAGCACATGAAAAGATACACAGCATCACTAATGATAAGGGAAACGTAAACCACAGCTACACTGAGATACTATCTCAAATTTAATAGGATAGCAAATAACAAGTGTTGGTGAGAATGTGGAGGAATTGGAATCCTTGTACATTGTTGGTGAGAATGTAAAATGGTACAGCCAGTGTGAAAAAGTATGGAATGGTTTTAAAATAACAAAAATAAAACTACCACATGATCCATCAAATTATGTATATAAAAAAAGGATAAAAAACAGTCTTGACATATATGTACCCCCATGTTCACAGCAGCATTTTTCACAATAGCTAAAATGTGGAAGTAACCAACTTTCCATTGACAGATAAATGGATAAGCCAAACTGGTATACACATATAGTGGAATATTTTTCAGCCTTAAAAATGGAAAACAATTCCAGAATGTACTACAACATGGATAAAGCTGGAAGTGATTATGTTAAGTAAAACATTATAGTCACAAAAAGACAAATATTTGTATGATTTTACTTTGTAAGGTACTTAAGAGTAGTCAAGTTACAAGCAGAAAATAGAATAGTGGATGCTAGTGTCTGAGAAAGGGGACAATGGGTAATTATGTGATGGGTTCAAAGTTCCAGTTTGCAAGTTGAAAAGAATATTGGAGCTGGATGATTGGTTATGGTTGCACAAAAATACGAAATATACTAATGCCACCAAACTATACTTAATGCCATTGAACTTAAAAATAGATGCTAACAAATTTCATGATATGCTTACTTTACCACTGGGGAAAAAAAAAAAAAAAAGGGAGTGGGAAAGAATGACCAAATGTGGAGAAGCCAGGAATAACTGAGGGCACTGAATTCTGTTTCTCACTGTGCCTTTCAGAAGTGAATGCAAGAAGGTATCTGTGAATTAATACAAATGACATGAAAGCCAATAATTCATTTTGACCCAAACCAACAAACTTTCATAGGAAAGACTGGGAGCTAAATAGGCTCTACCAACTGAGGTGGTTTTTTTTTTTTTTTTTTTTTTTTTTTTTTTTTTTTTGGAATGGGGGTGCTTTGTTTTGATTTAGCACACTGGAACATTTCTACAAATTATTTTCTCATCTGTCCAGTTTTCATGCTTTAAGGACGCTTGGGAATTCTTTCTTGGTACGTCCACCCACTCCCTAGACTAGTAAGAACTAGCATCATAACTCTCCAGGACATGGATACAAATGACTTTTTACATGTCAGGCATAAATGGATGCATATGAAAGGAGAGTGAAGAGTAAGCAAAAGAGAAGAAAGTGAAGTCCTTGTCCTTCACAGTCTGTGTATTGAAATGGGCATAGGGAGGTAGAGGTACAGGGGTAAATCTAAAAGAAATTGCCCAGGACTTCTTACACAGCCTGCTCCCCTTTCTGTTGGTGTTTTTTTTTTTTTTTTTCCTTCTTCTATCACAACTGAGTATTTAGTACTAATTCATTTTCATTCCAAGGGCCTCCATTCCTCCCAATTTGGAAGCTTCAACACAGTAGAAATATGCAGACATACCATCCCAAAGGAAAGAGTGTTAATTCTAATGTAGTTGTACTGAAGTAGGTAGATTGAGAGGAGTCAACTCCACCAGCTTAAAAAGTACCAAGAGTATACAAGGAGATGCTAGGGGTAGAACCCAGGGCCTGATAAATGCTAAGCATGCACTCTACCACTGAGCCACACCCACTCTCTACATTCATTACAACTCTTAAATACCTAGATACTGCAATTGTCTGCCAGTGTTCCCAGACATAAGCTAAAATGGCATGTTAGGAGCCACAGCAAAAATATTGATACAGGCACCTTTGGATTTTATTGACTGCCAGCCAGCAATTCACATTCATATGGTAATTGGACTCATGCTGTCCAGCTGGGCCCATTTTCAGGACTCAGGTTACTCATGTCACTCTTGTAATGGGAGAGTTCCCATTGGTTGGGAAAGGATGGTAGGAGGGTGTTCCGGGGGAAGGGGAGACCCCCCCGGCTCAGGTAGAACATACACGTGGCGGACCCACCTGTTAGGGGACGCACACGGCCTCTCTCTAAATAAAACTTTGTCTCAGTTTGACTGGCTTGTGTTTTTGTGCCCAACCGGGTTGCAAGATTGCAAGCCCGTGTGCACTGACAGCTCAGCAGGGGATCGCTCAGCAGGGGTGCCGCAGGCAGTGCTCGGCAGCAGGAGCGGGACTCAACCAGCCCGGGGCCGGGCAGTTTGCGGCAATGGCAGAATCTGTTTTTCAACTCTGCTGTCCCGGAAACCCTTAAATTTCATTCTGGATGGAAAGTTTCCATTAATCCTACTAGGATCTTTCATAACTGTAGAACCAAACCCTGTAAAGACTGCTTCTGGCACTTACTGAGTGACAGCTTTTTTTTTTCACTACCAAGGAGAGTCCCAGAATGGAATATTCTCTTAAAGCATCAACTTCCTTCTTTTCTATTTAAGAGCTGCCAGGAAAACATAAAAGGTAATGTTGGGGAGTACAAAAACCTGGATTTAGGTCCAGATGGGGAGATACAAGTGAATTGGAATCAATCCACACTATCAGTGAAATGAAGAGAAAAGAATGTGTCATTCACAACTGTGGTAAACTGATATGTACAGCACTGTTGTCTGGAAAAATGAAAAAGCATTCTGTCCAAGATGCTTGCCCTAAGTTTGAGAGCCCTAGGGACTAAAGACCCCAGTGAAAGGATTAGAAAAGGCACTCTTATTGATTTAGTGCCTCTTGCAGACAAAATCCTTTCTCCAGGGAAGCAAAAATGAAGGAAACAAGAGAAAGGAATTAGCTCTTTATAAAGCCTCCCTATATCTGGACAGGTCCTCAAACCCTATGTTCCTGGGGCACAAATGTAGACATTTCTGCCTTTATTCAAAATGTATAAAACTCTGAGATTCATACTAGTTGACCTGAAGTTCTTAGAAAGCTCAAGTAAAACCAATTTCAAGTTACCAGCTTCCAGAGGAGGTGATTATTAACTGACTTTTGCCCTCTGTCCACATGGAGTCTTTACCTTATTCACAGGAATCTCATGGAGTCCTCTTTCATGTAAGGAACTTATTTATTCTTTAATATTTGGCATACTACTCTCATATCTGGTCTCAAATAGTCCTATCAGCAAGATAGAATTTGAGGATAAGAAAGAGGAAGCAATGGGTCTCATTAAGGAAAACATTACACAAACGTCCCACCCAAAGGTATATGGCAGAGATTTGTAATTTATTATGTAAAGAGCCAGGGTAACTAAGTCAGGCTTTCAGGACTACATTATTCCGTTGCAGTGCTCAATTCTGATGTTACAGCTGGAAAGTAGACAAAAGGATGAATGAACATAACTGTGTTGTTGGACACTGAAAATTTAAATATCAGAATTTTATCATGTCATGAGATTTTCTTCTTTTGATTTTGTCAACCATCAAAAAAAAATGTAAAAACCATCCCTAGTTAGTAGGTCTGCAAGAATAGGCAAATGATGGAATTTGGTATGCAAGTTATGGTTTTCCAGCCCCTGCTTTAAAAAATCTGTAGGAGGATGGGAAAGTAGCTAAGTGGTAGAGTGCTAGTGCAGGTGGTCCTGGGCTTGATCCTCAGCTTTACAAAATAAAAGAAAAAAAATCTTGAAAGATCTCACCTAAAAACAGTCTTAAAAATTATATATATAAGAAAAGTTTGTTGTTATTTTTAATTCTTAGGAATCTTTAGAACAATTAGACTACTTTGGTTAATTTAGGACTAGAAACCATTTGCTTTTCCCCTAACCATACAATGTGAAATGAGAAATATGACATTTTTTAATGGATATAAGATTTAAAATGTATTTACTCACTAACTCCTAATTTAAACGTTTTAAATTTTAATGGTTTTCAAGTTCACTTCTTTGCCAGGCCCTAGAATATGAGGAATAGAAAGAGGGAGAGGAGACAGAAAAGTCACCAGATTTTGATGTAGATCTGCTTTCTTTGAAGAAGAAAAAGAAGGAAGGGGAATTGGATTAGCAGGATCTCAGACTGCCAGACCAGTGGTAAATCTTCTACCAAAGTCACAGATTGGAGCAGTATGGCAAGAACAGGCCTGCCTTTTGTATTCCTTAACTGAGAACAGTGTGTGGAAAGTGTACTGTGGAACCAAAATGGTGGTAGATTTAGAGATAAATCCAGAGTGCAAGAACTGGGACCACTTGCCAATTAAACTGCTCTCAGTAAGATCTATGACTGGTGCATTGCTACTATACTGTCACCACAGAACAGATAAATATTTCATGGAAAGGAAAACTTATGTTATTAAATTCAGTGTTTAACTAAATTATATTATAATGACAGATGTGTATGAAAGGTTTTACCCTTTTCTTTTATATTCTAGCCTGCACTGTAATTTTTTTTTTCTGTCTGGATTTTTAAAAATTTTAAATGTTGGGGCTGGAGATGTGGCTCAGCGGTAGCGCGCTCGCCTGGCATGCGTGCGGCCCGGGTTCGATCCTCAGCACCACATACCAACAAAGATGTTGTGTCCGCCAAGAACTAAAAAATAAATATTAAAAATTCTCTCTGTCTCTCCTCTTTCTCTCTAAAAAAAAAAAAAAAAAATTTTAAATGTTATCTCTTTATATATTCCAGATAATAGGCCCTTTTGAATATGTGATTTGGAACTATTCTCTCACTCTTTACCTTATATTTTCATCTTATAAGAAAGGTCTTTCACAGAATAATAATTTTTCATTTTGATGTAGACATGTTTTTCCTTCTATGGTTTATGTTTTTAGGAAATCTCAAGAGTTTTTGCATACCTCTAGATCCTAAAGACATTTTCCTAATTTTCTTCCTCTAAGGGTTTATACTTTTCTTTATTATTTTTTGTAGTGTTGGGGAGTAAACCCAGGGACTTGTATATGTAAGGCAAGCACTCTACCAACTGAGCTATATCCCCAGCTATATACCCTAATATATATATACTGGGAAAACTGGATATCCACCTGAAAAAAAATGAGGTGGATCCTCACCTAAGGCCTCTTGATTCTGTTTTTGGCCAGAATGTTGTAGGAGAATTGTTGTAGAGGAGCACTATACGATTTCAATGTTCCCAGCATGGTGATGTCAGTTTGGTCATTGTGGGTAAAGTATTACCACTTGGATTTCTTCAAGGTGAGGTTACCATTTTCATAAGTAATCTGTTGGTAAATAACTTTGAAACTATATAAATGTTTTGTTCCTCGTCAGACTTTCACCCATAACTTTAGCATTGCTTAATTAATTAATTTTGTCTGAATCAACCATTGCATTACTGTCATTCCTTCCACACTTATAACTTTGCAACTACTGTAAGAAAACCTTTCTCTTCTGCATGACCAATGTGATTCTGCAACCTGTACACTCAGAAAAATGAGAAATTATACCCCATCTGATTCAGATGTATGATATGTCAAGATCATTGTACTGTCATGTGTAACTAATTAAAACAAATTTAAAAAAAAGAGAAAACCTTTCTCTTCTCTCCTTTCATCTTTCTCTTGTTCTTTCTTATCAGTATGAACTCAAGTATTCTTATTTTATTCAACAGATTATATTCCTTTATTGTTCAAAAAAATTTTTTTAAATCCTCAGTGTTTTAAAAATCTATTAGGTCCTATGTCCTTTACAGCATCCCATCATCTTTTGAACACCTTCTTACAGGATAGCACATAAAGAAATTCTAGGCCTATCTTGTACTTTCCCTGCTCCAGCCCTTTAAAATCTCATAGAAGCCTTGATTCCTTGTGGTGGAGATCTGTTTTAAGAAATAGAGGTATAAAACTAGTTCTGCTCCTTGCTACTACATGTAATGTTTTTGCACTTTTTTTTGCTTTTCTCTTTCCTAGTTTCCTGTATACCTTTGTCGGTGATTTAAAAACATTCAGAGCATCATTAAAAAACAAACAAACAAACAAACAAAAACATACTTAGTAGAATTTAAGATTTGTTTGTAGTTCTCTTCTATCCAGAATGCAATTCTAAGAAGTCAAAGTACCGTGTAAAACGTTTGCTAGAACTCTTCTCTCTTACTTTATTCATTCACCAGGCGGACTCTTGCCATTTACCTAGACTGACCTCAAACTTGAGATCTTCTTGCTTCAACCACCTAAAGAGTTAGATTACAAGCATGCACAACCCTGTCCAGCGTTTGTTTGTTTCTTTCTTTCTTACTTCCTTTTTTTTTCCCTACTTAGTGTTATCTTATTCGTTTGAGATAATTTTGGGTTTTTTTTCTATTTGTATTCAAGTTTAAAGTACTTTTTCTTTATATTCTTGAATTGATTTTTAAGTTTGTCTATATAAAACATTAACACGATTCCAAAGAATTTCTACACAAAGTGTCACTCGAAAAATTTTCAAAATGCAAGAGATTACTGTATCTTGGGACGCCCTCATGTGGAGAAATGTGTTCTTCAGGCATCTTGGGAGCCGACTTTTGAGTAGGCTGACAAGAATGTGTAACTTCTCTGAACAGTGCCTTTCTGTCTAATATTGTTAACTTTTTCTTGATGTAGCTTTGAGACAGAGTACAACATAGAGGGTTCAGAAGAAACAGAATAAAAAAAAAATCTTTGTACGTATTAAATTTCAGGCTCGGGTATGCAGGGGGCGGGGGAGTGCACAAGCGGATACATGCCACTAATATGTTTTTGAAGCAAAGTTAAACCAGCGGGGGTGTAGCTCAGTGGTAGAGCGCGTGCTTAGCATGCACGAGGCCCCGGGTTCAATCCCCGGCACCTCCAATTGGAGAACCGTCCCTTTTTGAAAAATTTCTGTCTGCAATTCTTACTTTTTCTACATGGCAACAATATATTTTCTTAGCAAGTTTCTTAATCATTTTGGGATGCGCAAACTTTATGTTTGTTTATGTTTTTTTTCATGAGCTATACATTTTATTTTTTTAAAAAATCATATCATTTAAGTTGACAAAATTGTGTGCACTTACTGTGTACCTGTTCTGAAATAGATATACATATATTACAATAGCTAAATAGAGATAATCCATATATTATATCCATGCCTTATCTCACACAATTTTGTGGTAACAACATTTCTTCCTTCCACCAGTCCTAAACTCAGACTCTCCGAGTAGTTGCGAGAGGGCAAATTCTTGAAAAGTCTGCAAAAATAGAAATGGACTTAGCATATATGGAAGCATCAAAGAAGTGTATCAGTACTCTGTCTATACTGATTTAGGAGAATTGTTTTATACTGGTGGGATGATTCAACTCTCTCTCCACAACAATGAAAGTGCACTTCCAGAACAAATTAAATTTTCTGTCGCGATTACTTGTTCGACAACACGATACACTCGAATATTTTTCACATTTTTATAAGCAATTAAACTTGTTCAAGTAAATCTTTTTCTGTTCTTTTTATAATTTTATCATCCCTAGTTATAATTTGGCTTAGCAATTTCACTTCAGGTTGTAATGAATTATTGCTTTTTCAACTTCTTAGAAAACATTCTCACTGTTGTTGTTCCATGTAGGTAGTTGAGTTTATTTCTTCATTTTAAACTATTATTGACTTTTTGAATAAACAACGGATTAATATTGGTAACAGTAGACTCATATAGCACCAATGGAAAACAAAGTTATTTGCCTGTATTTTTAACAATTGATGCCACTCCCATTATCTTCAAGTCTTCTATCAACCATTTTCACAAGTTTATTTTCTCATGACAGATTTCTTTGGCTACTAAAATAGAAACACGGCTCATCATGGCAAATATTTCTTTCATGGCCATGCTTGGTTAGAGCCTGGGTTAAGGGATATTCTGAGAAACACAGGGGTTCCAACCATGATCTTCAGGATACCAGAAATATTATTCTGCCACTGTATTATGCCTACCTGTCCTCCCTCATCATTAAAAAAAAAAAAAAAAAAAAAAGTTTTTATGAAGAAAAGCTGCTATGATGAGAAGTGCCATTTTTAATTTTCTAATTTTTCTTAGAATTATGTTTATGTAAGTTGGGAGTACTGTGATGAGTGCTTTGTTAACATTCACATATATTCTCTTTGCAAAGTTACAGAATTATCAAGTTCCATTTCTTGATATCTTTAAAGATTATGAAAGACAAAAACAAAGAAAAAAAGAAAAAAAAAAAAAAGGAACCCAGGAATTTTTTTTTCTTTTATTTCCTTAATTTTCTGAGCTGTGTCTGTGGAAGAACAGAAAAGACCTTTTTATTATTGGTTCATTATAATTATACTTAATGGCTGGATTCATTGTGCCATATTTGTACTTGCACATAACAATTTGACCAAGCTCATTCCACTTTACCTTCATGTTTCCCAATTCTCTTTCTTCTCTCTGGTCTGCTTGTTCTATTCTACTCATAATTATATCTAAAGTACTTCCCCATACCCTGCTCCCTGTCTCTCCCCTTTCTCTACTCTAGTGGTGAGATCCCAGAAAGGCTTTCTTTTAAATCTCTGTCCCCTCTTTTCTGTCTCCCTCCTCCATTTATCTACACCACTGTGCCAGGACTTTGATCCAAGCAGTTTGCGTGGGAGACAAGGATTGGGTCTAATCGAATTTAAACAGAATCTGAACCAGGCTAAAAATCAAAGTTGAAAACAAAGTATTGGAAGTGAAGTGAAAGAAGCCCACCCTTTTCAAGAAGCCGAGATAGCTCAGTTGGGAGAGCGTTAGACTGAAGATCTAAAGGTCCCTGGTTCAACCCCGGGTCTCGGCAGGTTTTGTTTAGTCAAACTCAACAAAAGGATGATTGAATAGTTCCGGTATGAGTAAGGAATGTAATGATCCATTAGAGCAGAATCTGACTGCCCTTATTTTTTAGATACCACATAGTGGTGTTAACTAAGTAAAAGGATTGGTTTTAGTATAACTTAATCATTCTTGATATATTTGAAATTCAGTAAAGAAATGTGCTACAAAGACAACTTTTTTGTTTGACATGATGTGTATGATTAAAAAATTGTCCTGGTAGAGATGTGTATGACACTGAAAAAGGTGGTGCAAATGTCACTGAGTCACTATGATTTAAGGGACACACAGTTGCAGTGTGAAGTAAAAGAAAGTCTTAAACTATTGCTACAGTGACAACACACAAATGAATGAGGGGTCTGTGTTGAAATAAAATTGTGTATGTAGCCATGGAAATTTGAAGTTCAGACAGATGTGGTGGGACATACCTGTAATTCCAGAGACTCTGGAGGCTGAAGCTGGAGGATCACAAATTTGAGGTCAGTCTCAGCAATTTAGCCATACCCTGTCTCAAAAAATAAAAAGGAGTGGGGATGTCACTCAGTGTTAAAGTGCCCCTGGGATCAATCCCCAATACTCCCATCCACACATAAAAAAGAAAGATATTGAAATTACTTACAAAATTTTGCATGTTAGGCAATACTAGTTATTTTTTTCAGTCTTTTAAAATGTAAAAACCCTTGCTCACTTTGGCAGCATACATACTAAAGTTGGAATATACAGAGATTTGCCTGGCCCTGTACAACAATGACACAAAAATCATGAAGCATTCCATATATATTGTTTTTCTTTTAATGTAGAAAAATATTCTTAGATTGCAACCAATCTTTTACTCACCTGGGGCAGAGGACCCCATTGCAAATACCAAGATTAAGAGCAAGCACAATTTTGGTAGCCCTGTATAAGTTAGAACTGATTAGTAACAAAAGCAGAGGGATCTATCCTGTACAGACAGCCTCAAAGCTTTGTTTCCTATCTTGGTGACTTAAGAGCTTACTAATTAAACTACATGGACTTAAAGACTTGGATGGAGCACATATATTCTCCTAATTCATTTGATAGCCCTTGTCCTAGTCTGTGAATCTCCTTTGTATTGTCTAAAAATTCCTTTTTTTTTTTTTTAAGAGACTACTGTTGTTAACTCTCAAGAACCCAGTTTCTCTCTCTCCTCTCTTCCATATTTTTAGGGGTTCAATACCAGACCTGTGTTGTGCACTAGAAAAAGTCATTGGGTAGAACCCAGGGCCTTACACTTGCTGTGTATGTGTCCTACCACTGAACTACACCCCAAAAAGCCACTGAGGGTATTAGTTTCTCCTTCATTACACATTTGTCTTCCTCTTCAAACATGTGCAAATCATGTTAGGGAACAAACAAATGGGAGTGGTGGAAACAAGAAGTCAAGAGAATAATTGTTTAAAATGGGCCCATTATGCTGACCCCCATATGCTTTCTTTTCCAAGAATCAATTTACCTGCAAACCTGCCTGGCCTAAGTGGATAGGATATGTCACATTCTTCAGCCAGTGATCTGTTAACTGCAGGAGAAATGCAGGCCCCAAATAATGCTAGTAAGAGGAGCCCCTGAAGGCAGAGACTTTTGGGACTAGATCCTGAAACTCTGGGACATCAGGATAGTTTCATAAAATCTGTAAGAATGTATGGTTAAGAATCCAGTTGAAACTGGTCAGCATGGGCCAAGGTGACCTCGAATGCCATGGCAGTGGAGACTTGAAAGTCTGATGTCACCCTGCTGTCAATCAAAAGTCTGGAAACTTCTCTGGGATTCCCCCAATAAAACTGGAGTGCAGGAGAGGCACATTGTCCTTCTTTGAAAGGACCCATTCTCTTCCTTGAGAGTTTCCCTTTTCCCTTTTCCTAGCCCTTCAATAAACTCATTACTGTTACTCTGAGTGACATGTCTGAAATCTTTCTGACTTGGTCATAAGAATTGGGGTTTGAAAGGAGGGTCTTTGCACTGCCTCAGTTTCTTGCAAGGCCCCGGCTCTGTATCAATAGGAACTGCCTGAGCTTACTTCTGGAAACTGTCACCTAAAAAGAAAGAATTGGTGGGTCTTAAACCCCTGTCAGAGACTCAACATAAACAGGAAGTCAGTTGCCTTAGACAGCCTGAAATGAAAATACCTGGAGCAAATACTTGATTTACTTTCATTGCATTAAACCCTTGAGAAAGTTAAAGCAAGAAACTTTTCTGATTTCTGCTTTCCATAGAAATAAGAATATTCTCACACTGTGAGTTTCAGCAGTCTGATGGACAACAGATCTAATTACGAATCCAATGGTAAATGTTCAAATTCCTTTAGTATATTTCCCCTTTATCTACTATTTTGAATTTAGTCAAGTGGTAGGAACTACAATGACTATATCAAAGGGTTGTGGTAAAGATCAAAGGAGATAATATCTGGAAGTGCACTGCTAGTATAAAATCTGTTTCCTAGTACACCAAATTCCAAATAAAGAAGAGATAAGGATCACCTCAATTGTAACCTGGACAAAGGGAGTAGAAATTTTACAGATATTTCAAGGAAATATCAGAATCACAATGGCAAATACAAGTCACACAGAGTCCAAGAGTTAACAAGCTCATTCTTTTTTGTTGTTGTTGTTGTTTGTTTGTTTTTTTAGAGAGATAATTTTTTAATATTTATTTTATAGTTTTTTTTCCCCCTTCGGCAGATACAACATCTTTATTTTGGTGCTAAGGATGGAACCCAGGGCCGCGTGCAGGCCAGGCAAGCGCGCTACCACTTGAGCCACATCCCCAGCCCTCATTCTTTTGTTTTTAAAAATTATCCATCATGAGCTCTTTGTCTTTCAATTCTGATTGCTCAGTTCTCATTATACTAACATCCAGGGTCCCTTTTCTCCATAGCCATATGAAAAATCAGGTGTCAGATGGTGTAGCATACATTTTTAATGAGACTCTCCTTCAGGCATCTTTCACCATATTCTAAACCCAATTCATCTCCTCTATCTAACTCCAGACCAAATTCCCAAATTGCATGCATGTGCCCCAAAACCAAGCAATAAGCCTTCCTCTGTGCATTGCTCCTTTTGCTTCCCCAACTCCTCAAGTATCTAATCCTACGCCTTTAAATTTTCTGACTCCATTTAGACTCCTCCTCTTCATCCTTAAAGTTGTTCTTGAATTCATTCATGGAACCACTCTAAGTGCTTCCCCAAGGTTAGTGGTCTCCCTTCTGTTAGGACATAGTAGAGTGATTTTTAGTCAGTGTTTCCACTGATGTGACTAAAAGACCTGACAAGAACAATTTTAAGGAGGATAAGTTTATTTGGGGGCTCACGGTTTCAGAGATCTCAGTACATAGGAAGACAGCTCCATTCCTTGGGGCTTAAGGTGAGACAGAACATCATGGTAAAAGGGTGTGGTGGAGGAAAGCAGCTAGCATGATGATCAGAAAGCAGAGAGAGATAGACTTCACTCACTGGATACCAAATATATACCCCAAAGGCACGCCCACCTCCTCCTGCCAGGCACTACCTGCCTTTGCAGTTAATCCCCATCAATTCACTGATTGAGTTAAGGCCCTGATTACCCAATCACTTCGTCTCTGAATGTTCTTGCATTGTTTCACACATGAGCTTTGGAGGGACACCTAATATCTAAACCATAACAGGTGGCTACATAATCAGTTTTGAATAATTTTTTGACAACTCTGGCTTTCCCCACTCACAATTCTGTATTTCAGACTTGCGCTAAGAATAAGACACCTTTGCAATTGCCCAGAACTGCTTACTCAAGAAAACACAGGCTTTTAGTGGATTTCTTTCTAGAAGTTTAAGGTGGTAGTGGAGGGGACATAACCCTGAACAAATTTGGAAGTTATATCCTCAAATTCAAAATCTGATCCTCTACCACCTGAGGTAAATAGGTACAGGGATTCACTTTTCTAAGAATCTACTCAAGGGAAATACAAACTTTGCTTTGCATTTCAACCAAAAAGGTTTTAAAAATCAACTGCTTCCACCTGTTAGTGATGCCCCAACCCAGAGCTTCTGGTTTATTCTTCTATTTTTTTTTTAACACACCGAATTTGCTTTCATCATAAGTGCATGATTAGGATAATCCAACTTTCCTGCGGCTCTTTGAGAGCCATCAAACTAATGCCTCCTGTAGGGAAAAACAAAAACAAAAAACCTAAATCTCAAGAGCATCCTTAAAATGTTCAGCCTTTCTATTCAAAATAGAATGGTCACAATGATTTCAACTGAAAGGTCTTGGGGGAAAATCAAGCTAGATTTGAGAGTAGGAAGAATCCTTTAGCCAACTTCTCTAGAGGTAAGGAGCGTCTCTTTGCTTCCCATTTATTTAAAGGAAGGACAGGAACTTGAACATTCTAATACTAGACGTTTTGAGAAACATGTGCAAGCCCTTTTTCCTCAGACTGTTCCTCTTCTGGGTTGTTCTTCTCCCACCCTCAAACCTTGCTGCCTAACTTCTGCAAGACTCCAGGCATTTTTTTATTCTGTCTGTTCCTCCAATTTTCAACTTCCTCTTCCTGGTGAAGTTTACCAGTATTTTACCTTATTCACGTTTACTCATTGAACTTCATAGGTGGTTCCTAAACCTGGCTGACCGGAATCATCGGAAAGGATTTTAAACGATTAAGATTCTTGCCCTTCCCATTTTATTTTTAATCAACTTAGGAGTTGAGTAGTGGGTTCAGGAATCTTTATAATGTTCTCAGCCATTCCCTAAGTTTAGATATTATTGATATTCTTTTAAAACATTATGTGTCCATTACTCTGTGCCAAAAGTAAAGAGAAGTATATCTTATGGGCTTTTGAAACATTCACCCAAGGCAGAACTGTATAAAAAAAGAAAAGAGCAGGACAGAGATTAAAGTTTCCTTTCTACCCTATTTTGTTTTCCAAACCGAATCTACCATTGGGTTTTTTTGCTGTGTAGTATTATTTCAGGAATGCCAAACGGAGAACTAAGAACAACTAATTGGCATATAGACTGTGGATGTGGATTTTAATATGATACCCGCCATCAATCTAGAGATTAAAATTCGATTATATCACACCAAAAACAGATAAGGAGACGTCAAGGAAAGAAAACTACAGATACAGTTCATCCCTTATAAACTTAGATGCAAAAATCCTTAATTAAATATTAGCAAATCATGTTCAACAACATATTAAGATTGTACACCACAGGGCTGGGGTTGTGGCTGAGTTGTTAGAGCACTTGCCTATCATGTGTGAGGCACTGGGTTCAATTCTCAGCACTGCATATAAATAAGTGAATTTAAAAAAAGCTCATCAACATCTAAAAAAAAAAGATAAAAATATTGTACACCTCAATCAAGTTGGTTTTATTTCAGAGATGCAAGGATGGTTTAATATATGCAAATCGATTAATGTAATTCATCACATAAATAGAATTAAGAGCAAAAATCACGTAGTTATCTCAATAGATGCAGAAAAGGTTCTCAAGAAAATCAAGCACCCATTCATGATAAAGACATTGAAGAAACTAGGGATAGGAGGAACCTACCTCAACATCATAAAGGCTATATATGAAAAACCCAAAGCCAAACTCATAGTAAGTGGGGAAAAACTGAAAGCATTTCTTTTAAAATCTGGGACAAGACAGGATGTCCATTCTCACCACTCACCAAATCAATTAGATAAAAGAAGGAAATAAAAGGGATAAAAATAGGAAACAAAGAAGTCAAATTATCACTGCTTGCAGATTATTTGATCCTGTACCTAGAAGATCCAAACAAAACAAACTAACAAACAAAACTCCACCGAACAACTATGAGAGCTAATAAACAAATTTGGCAAAGCAGCAGGTTACAAAAGCAACATACAAAAACCAATAGCTTTCCTACATACCAACAATGAATCTCTGAGAAAGAAATCAGGAAAACAATTCCACTTACAATAGCTTCAAATAAAATAAAATACCTAGAAATAAATCTAATCAAGGAAGTGAAAGACCTCTACAATGCAAATTATATTCTTCAACTATAAAATATTGAAGAAAGAATTGAAAACCTCAGAGGATGGAAAGACCTCCCATGTTCATGGATATGCAGAATTAATCTTGTTAAAACGGTCATACTACCAAAAGTAATATACAGATTCAATGAAATCGAGGTGAAAATACCAATGACATTTTTTACAGAACTAATGTTCATGGATATGCAGAATTAATCTTGTTAAAATGGTCATACTACCAAAAGTAATATACAGATTCAATGAAATCGAGGTGAAAATACCAATGACATTTTTTACAGAACTAAAAAACACTATTCTAAAATTCATTTGGAAGAATAAAAGATCTAAAATAGCAAAGAATTTCTAAGACAAAGAAGAAGGAGGAGGAGGAGGAGAAAATAAATGAAAAAAAGCTATGCTAGATGCATCACAGTACCTTACTTCAGAGCTATAGTAACAAAAACTTCATGGTACTGGCATGAAAACAGACCCATAGACCAATCATACAGAATAGAAGACACAGAGACAAACCCACACAAATACAGTCATCTGGTCCTTGACAAATGAACCATAAACATACACTGGAGAAAAGACAGGCTTATAAACAAATGATGCTGAGATAACTGGTTATCCATAGGTAAAAGAATGAAACTAGACCCTTAACTTTCACCCTGCACAAAATTCAACTCAAAGTGGATCAAACACCTAGGAATTATACTAGATATTATGCAACTCCTAGAAGAAAACATAGGGTCAACACTACATAGGCACAGGCAACACCTTTCATAATAGGACCCTTAAAGTTCAGGAAATAATGCCAAGAGTTAATAAATGGGATGGTATCAAATTAAAAAGCTTCTGCACAGCAAAGGAATGTGAAGAATCAACACAGAATGTGAAGAGAGAGCCTACAGAATGGGAGAAAAATCTTTGCTAATTACTCTTCTGACAGATTAATATCTAGAATGTATAAAGAACTCAAAAAACTTTACCCCAGAAAAATTAAATAACCCAATAAATAAGTGGGCCAATAAATTAAACAGACACTTCTCAAAAAAAGAAATGTAAATAGCCAACAAATATGGAAAAAAATGCTCAACATCATTAGCAATTAGGGAAATGCAAATCAAAACTACACTGAGATTTCATCTTGTATCAATCAGAATGGCAGTCATCAAGAATACAAATAATAATAAATGCTGGAGAGGATATGGAGAAAAAGGAGTATTATTACACTATTGGTGGATTGTAAATTAGTACAACCACTATGGAAATCAGTGTGGAGATTTCTCAAAAGACTAGGCGTGGAACCACCAAATGACCTAGGTATATCACTTCTTGGTATTTATCCTGAGGAATTAAAGTCTTCATACTACAGTGATACATGCATACCCATGTTTATAGCAACACAATTCACAATATGAAACTATGGAACCAGCCTAAGTATCCATCAACAGATAAATGATAAAGAATATGTGGTGTTTATATACACAATGGAGTTTTATTTAGCCATTTAAAAAATAAAATTCTGTCATTTGCAGAAAAATGCATGGAACTGGAGATCATTATGTTATACAAAATAAGTCAAACTCAGAAGGTCAAAGGATGTATGTTTTCTCTCAGGTATAGAAGCTTGGGAGGAAAAATAAAAGAAAGGTGGGGTTGAACCTCATGGTAATCAAAGGGAGATCAGTAGAGGAAAGGGATCAAGGGATAGAAGGCAGAGAGGGAGAGGGGAAATGCTGGGGAGTGACATTGGCCAAATTATATTGTTATATTGTCTGCATGTATGAATATGTAGCAACAAATCTCATCATTACGTACAACTACAATGCACCAATAAATATGTGAAACAAAAGGAATTAATAATAATTTTAAAAATTCAACTATAGGTGTGAGTAGGTTCAGATGTCTTCAAAAAATTTGTGAAAGTATGCTATGAATGTCAATTTAATACTGATTAGGGCCTCCTATAAATGTACAGGCCCAGTGCAAAATGAAAATATGAGGTTCCCTAAGCAAAAAGCAAGGAAAGGTGCCATTAAAGGTACTGAAATATACTGGTTTTCCATTCTTTATCAGTTTATTTCTCTCTTCCCGGGCCTCTCCTGGTACCTTTAAATTTGCTATGAACTAAAATTGTTAATTCTCAACATAAACTTAGGTCATCTTTATTTTGCACTCCAAAAACTTAATTATTTTTGTTTTGCCACCAAAATTCATGGGATGTCAAGATCTCCCTGTGTGTATGGAAATGTAGACATAAACATCTTCTGCTCATTTCTGTCCCATCACAGTATGAAGCACAAATTCAAAGATATAACTGATTATTAGATTTCAAGATAGTAGACTTGATAGAGTTGCTAGCTTTTCAAAGTAAATGTTGAGACCCAGGATTGAACCTGGGACTTTCAGGTCTTCACTCTTCCACTCTCCCAACAGAGCTATCTCAGCCCCTCCCACTCAGCTGCTTCTTCCATTTCCTTTTCAATATTTCAATGGTTTTCAACTTTAGAAAGTTTCAGATTCTTAAAGGTTGCTTTTTGTCCAATGTACTTACCCATCCAGAAAAATTCGGAAATTTATTGTCTCCCATGCATATTGATAGGATTCAATTCCTGCCAGCTGTGGGCCAGATCACTAGAAGAGGGAGACAAAATTGTGACACATTCCAAGAAGGCCTTTCTGTTTTTCCACATCCTGTGGTTGACCACACAGCTCAGGAAATTAAGAAAACTAAAGAAAAAAATTAGGAGCTCATTATTTTTATTGCTCATCTTTTCGTTCTTTTATAATTGTCAAAGAGCTGAGAAACAGAACCCAAAGTTAATTTCTATGGGGCCAGAATTCTCTCCTACAGATGATTTTGAGTAAGTTGTTCCTTTATCCTCTTTCATCTACTTTTTACCCTAGTCTTTTGTCTTGGATGGTACAGAAATCTATGGAGTACAACTGAAGCAGCCCTAGTGGAAGTCCATTGTATTATATGTTAGTAGAGAAATGTGAGAAAAGGAGATGGTGTTGTTGAATAGCTAAGGAACAGAGAAGGAGGATCAGGAAATGAAATGGAAAACACATACACTTTAAGTACACATTTTATTACCAAACAACACTCTCATAGGTAACTAAGTTACATAATAGAGCTTAGAATACTGTAAGTATCTCTAGTTTAGAAAATCTAATAGTTGGTAGGAGAAAATCCACTGAAAAATAAATCTGAAATCACCAAACTGGACCCTGTATAATTGCTACACCAAGAGAGAAATTATTGAATTTCAGACCAGTTGACAATGCTTGTGCTCCTAGGTCATTTTTAGTCCAATCTGAAAAGTGTACACCATCACTGAAACATAATTCACTCTAGAAAGTGCAAACTAATCTTTAGTGACAGCAATTAGATCACTGGCTGCTTAGGAATTAATAGGCAGGAAGAAAGGGGAAAGGAGTTTAAATTATCAGCATGTTCTCTCTTTCACTCCCCCCTTTCTGGATTTGTCAATGTGAAGACATTTCTCAAGATATGAAATTGAGGGAAACAACTTGATTGGAAATAAGAAGATATGATTTTCGTTATAGAGTACATTTTGTACATAATATGTCCTAGATTTTTCAGAGAACGATGATATCTTGTTTTTTTCTTGTAGATTGCTGGCAAGAAAGGCAATTTGGTCTAGAATTCCCTTACTCTCCAAGCATAACTGCAAAGGGGGAAAAAAAGAGAGAAAGGGAAGGAAAGAGAAAGAAAAAGAACCAAAAACTTTATTTATATATATATATATATATATATATTTTAGTGGACACAACATCTTTATTTTATTTGTATGTGGTGCTGAGGATAGAACCCAGCACCCTGTGCATGCCAGGGGAGCGCGCTACGGCTTGAGCCACATCCCCATCCCCCAAAAAACTTTTAAATACAGAAAATGTGCATCTTATTTCCTGATATAGGATTAAAAAAAAGAAAAGGTACTACATGTGTAGGAATGTAACTCAGTGGTAGAGCTCATGATTTGCATGCATGAGGTCCTGGGTTTGATTCCCAGCATGCCCATAAGTGTGTATGTGGTTTTTTGGTTTTTTTGTTTTTTTTAATTTTGATGTCTTATTACCCAATACTTTTTAAAAAAAAAATTGATACTTCTCAATTATACAAAATGATGTTTTTCATTTTGTTGACTTTTGTACAGGGTGATAGATAGAGATCTAGTTTCATTCTTCTAAATAAGAATATCTAGTTTCGAGAGCACCATCTGTTGAAGAGTTGCTGGGGTATATCAACTTACCATCAATCAGTACAAGTGTGAACCCAAGTGAGGGGAGAGCTATAGGAAGAATTGGAAATGCATGTCTTTAATTTTTCCTATCTTCACCCATCTACACTTATATTCAGTATTTTAAACCATTAAATTAAAACCTTGCTGGAATACTTCCATCAATATCGTATCAAAGTTCCTGAAACAGAAGCACCATAAGACCTGGAACTGTTTATGGAGCTCATCTGCCATATACATAAAAGCCGAAAACATCCCCCATAAGAGAATAAGACTTTACTTCTGTTCTTCCCTGGTCATCCAATACAATCCTATCTGCTTTGTGTTTTCCAAGACTTTCTTGTGTTTTCCAGGACTTTCTTGCGTTTTCAAATTCACTACTGGCAATCCTAGGAGATTTAGTCTTTCAATTATCTACTGTATGTATCCAGCAGGCTGTCTTTACTACTCTGCCTTATGTTTGCTGATGCCCTGTTCATTTTCCAGTCTGGAAAATATCAGTTATTCAAAGTTACTCCACCATATGGGAGGTTCACACTTTGGTCCCCAGCACCAGGAAAAGGAAATTATTGAAATACGTTGGATCTTAGAGGATTCTTTTCTTGAAATCCTTTGTGAACATCCGTATACCCGAAGTGAGGGTTAGAGATAGTAGTGTGGAGCCAGAATTAAGAACAATTCCAGGACTAGAGTTGTGGCTCAATGGTAGAGCATTTGCCTCCCATGTCTGAGGCCCTGGGTTCAATCCCCAGCACCATATAAAAATAAATAAACAAAACATAAAAGTTGTAAAAGAGGAAAAAAAGAGTAATTCTTAAATTTTGTAATGCGTGAATGAAGATTGAGAGTCAGCTGGAAAGTAGATGCTGGCTCTGCACCCAACTCAATGTGGTATGCAGTTCAACTTCCAATTCAACTGAAGTGGGCAGTTGCCTCTGAGCTGAGAAACACTGAATCAGTATTGCTGGAGATTTGTGTTGGACATTTTGTGTTTTTTCCTGGCAGAGGCAAGTAACTTTCACGCAGTCAAGTAGACAGTGGAGCAGGCTAACAAATATGACAAAGTCCTAAGGTCAGAAACAATGTTATCCAAACCCAAATCTTACAGTGTTAGTAAAGCTACCAAATAGTACCAGGTTAGTAATTTCATCACCAGTAAAATTTAAGCCAGTGAACTTTTGCCGACAAAAACTGAAGACCACATCAACATTTTATAAATAATTTGCAAAAGAACTTGCGATTATGGGGTGTAGTTCAGTAGTAGAACATATGCTTCTCATGTACACGTTACTGGGTTCAAATTCTGGCTCCTCTACTTCTGGTTTTTCACATGTATCTCCTCGTATTACTTTTAATATTTGAGGAGAGACCACAAATGAATTATTTTCATTTAGTTATGCCATTTCTACTCTGTAAACCTTAGTGCTTTCCAAGATGTGGGACTCCACAGGGAAGAAAGAGTAAAGAGAAGAAAAGAATCCAATCCATCTATCAGAATCTCCTCCCCAGGAGAGATTATCAAGTCTGAAGCCATATTAATAGACTTTAGTTTCCACTTGGCAGTATAACTAAGAAGCCAAGACAAGAAAAGAATGGAAAAAAATTAGCCGTCCTCGAAAATTTTCCTTGAGTCTCATTTTTGCGAGCATGGATCGTGTTTGGCAAAGGAACAGAAAGGCTTACTATGAGCTTCCTAACACCTTTCTCCTCCAGGCTCACTCCTCCATCTCCTCAGCCTCAGAGAATTGGATATAAGCAACAGAAGTGCTGAGCATTAGGTCCAAGTTTTTTGAGTAAGTCAACGCTGGCCAAATGGAAACACTTTATTTTCTGTACAAATCATGTATTGAGTGTATGTACTCAACCAGTTCCATTTTTCTTTACCAAAGCCTTTGTTTGCATGCTGCCTTTTGTATTACCATGTTTTTATTGTGAAGTCATTTTATTTAAAGGACATTAAATTTCTTTGTTTTGGAGAAGCTAAAAGCATATTTCTTGGGCTGGGAATGTGGCTCAAGCAGTAGTGTGCTCGCCTGGCATGCACGGGGTGCTGGGTTTGATCCTCAGCACCACATAAAAATAAAATAAAAATGTTGTGTCCACCGAAAACTAAAAAATAAATATTAAAAAAATTTGTTCTCTCTTTCTCTCTCTCTCTCAAAAAAAAAAAAGCATATTCCTTGAGAATCTGGAGAGGGAGCAGGAATCAATTACAAGCACAGTTCCCTCTGGGACTGAAACTCAGAACTAAGCTTTAATCAGCTAAACCATGGAATATTCTACCACGGCCATTTCTGAGCTATCCCTGTCAGGAATGTTGTGGTTGTGCTGCTGTTTAAATTATCTATGGGTAAAGACTAAGTGAATGAACTTTATTTCTTTTTGATTCTCATTACTTTGGCTCTGAATAAGGAAGCAAAAAACAACCTGGACTGTCTATTTCTATTTCACCAAGCACAGATGCCAACGCATCTTTTCCCTCTCATCTTTACAATATCACTAATCCAGTGTGGAGAATCTCTCAGGCAGCTGTCAAAAGCTGTGGAACATAAGAAGTTTCCATAAAGCAATAGAGCATTGGCCATTTTAACTCTCAAGGGAATCAATATTCTGAACACTTTTTTCCCCAAGATAAGTGGAAAACCCTATGCCCTAGGACCTTGAACTCAGCCAGGGACATGCATAGACAATGATAATTCAAGGGGCCTCAGGTTGGAACACCAAATGTGCTTCTCCTTTGCCAGATAGACTCTGAGGTATCGTGAATTTCCCATACCATGACCCATACCATTCACAACTTGGCTCTCGGCCCAGTGAGAAATGCTAGGAGGAGGGCACAAAACAACAGAACCTGAAAAGTTGCCTTTAAAAATTAGGTCTAGTTGGGTAAAGAAACACAGATTCCAAATTTAAAACATAAGTTAAAGCTGTCACAGTCACTCCTCTCAAAAACTTTCTGATGGAGCATCTTGGTCTTGAAACCAGGCAGTGGCTTTGACTTGGGTATATTGAAGTTATGTTTTGTAGGTTTTTTATTATTTTTATTTTTTTGAGGGGGAGTTTCCAGGGATTGAACTCAGGGGCACTCAACCACAAAGCCACATCCCCAGCCCAATTCCTCAACCACAAAGCCACATCCCCAGCCCAATTTTGTATTTTATTAGAGACAGGGTCTCACTGAGTTGCTTAGTGCCTCCCTGTTGCTGAAGCTGGCTTTGAACTCCTGATCCTCCTGTTTCAGCTTCTGGAACTACTGGGATTACAGGCCTGCAACACTGCCCCTGGCTGCAGTTATGTTTCTAAGACAAAGAAACTTAAAGTTTAAGGAATTTTGGAGGGAGAGCAAGAACTGCTAAGCAAATTACACTTTTATAATAACTTTCTCACTTCTACCCCATGGGCAGATTCTCTAACCTCTGCTATCACAGTGGCAAGAAGAGTAGATGCTTCTTCCTGTTGCCAAGATTTAGGATGTCCAAATATGTTCATATATGATTGATTGATGCTACTGGGATTGAACCCAGAATGTTTTACCACTGAGCTACATCACCAGCCTTTTTATTTTTTTGAGACAGGATCTCCCTAAATTGCTTGAGGCCTCTCACTTGTTATCCTTTTGGTTTAGCCTTCTGAGTCACTGGGATTTATGCCACAGGGCCTGGCTCACGTGTGAGTTTTAGAGGGTCATTCTAAATCATTGTGTTGTTTCTTTTACTTGAAATTTTCATTCTAATGTTTTTCTTACTTGTGCAAAAGTCCTATCTTCCTGAATACCAGAATAAACTAGGTATACATCAATTTTCTGTTTCCTACTCAGCTCTAGTTGTCTCCCATTTTCACCCTGGAAAGACTGAGTGAAGCTGAGTAGGCACTGGAAAATCGCTAAGATGGACACTTAGAGGCCAAAGGATGCTTAAGAGTAATGTGGTGAATAAGATAGCCAGAAGCAGTTTTAGGTTGGAGTACATTGGTTCCTGAACCTGAGAACTGGGTTTCCACCTTATGGTTCCTCAGTGAACTGAGAATTACTCCATGGGCTGAAGGATGGGGACCTGTATAGTTGAAAAGTCTTCCCCCATTGTTTATCATCCAGGTTTAAGAAAGCTAGCCTGTGAAGCGGAGCTGCGGGAATTGGAGTGACCTGAGCTGCTGGGGAAATTTTAATTTGGAAGAAGCAGAGAAATGGAGACGAAGGGAGTTCGTGAAGAAAACTGGGAAACTGGGGTGGTTGGGGTGGGTAGAAGGAAGCAAGTGATTGCCCAGGAGGAACAAGAGGAGCAGGGGCGAAAGAGAGCTTGGTGCTAGGTCTTTTACCCGTAAGTACAATTTTGATGCCCCAGAGGGCACCCGCATTGTCTCATCTCCTTTGTTTGGTCTTCCATGCAGGAAGCCAGAAGGTCCCTTCCTCCTAAGGGAAGTGGACTAAAAGCATTTGTCCTACAGGAAGGCACAACACTTACTGCCCCACTGTCATGGCTTTGAGACTGACCATCAGCTCTACCTCTGAAAATAATTTCCTCAATTTTGGCGGCCTCGGAGTTTAGCCAGAAGCGTCATTCCCTTGGACAGCGTCTTAACCATGACTGGTTATCGGACCAACCTCTTGTCACCCACCAAGAGTCAGTGTGGTGGAAATGTAGGAACGTTGGTGAAAGGAAAATTTTCCTCAGAGGTTGCCGTCTGTCCACTGACACAGGTCAACTGGGACAGGGAGAGGGAGGGAACTGAAGAAACTTTCCCCAAAGCCTTTTTCCCCTGTCTCTTTCCATCTTTTTCTGACAGCAAAGGGGAGCGAGTCTTCCATGGCTGGCATCCTTGTGGTTTTGCTTTCAGGAAATACTGAGTTAGCAGTTTCTTTTATTTCAGTAAAGAGTTTTATTATGCAAAAGCAGATTAGGAGACCCAAAGACCATCAAGGTCCATTGAAATGGGTATCAGTTTACCACTGTTGTGAGTAGGAAAAGTACAAGGTTAGAGAAAAAGTTGAAACAAAGTCATCATTCTTTAAGTGCAGGCGTCAGGGGCAACCGTGAAAGAAAACACCAGAAGTGGAGGTGCTGGGGATTGAACCCGGGACCTCGTGCACGCTAAGCACGCGCTCTACCACTGAGCTACACCCCCATGCACAGTGGGTGAGCTACACCCCTAGCATGCAATAGTTGCATGATTTCATATTATTGATTTACACTCTTATCTAAAGAGGCCATTCTAAGTCCTGGTAAGATAAAGACTCCTTGATTTCTGTTTCCAAAACCCCTGAATTGGACCTGTTCTGAAAGCTGTCCTAGAAGGAGAAACGGTGGCTTCCTACAGTCTTGCCCTTACAAAGACTGCTTTTAGCTGTCGTTGCGTAAGTTCCACTCCCCTTAAGGGGACTGCCTACGAAGATGCCAAAAGGACAAAAAGTACAGCGGGAGAACACAAAATTTTATACATAATTTTATGTAATTTAGATACAACAACAAGAAAAAATAAGAAAACAATATAAATCAGAATGCAGAAACATAGTTGCCTGTAGCTAAGTGTTGAGGGGTAGATCAACTGCCATGAGTGTTCTATTTGTCGTTATTGACAGGTTTTATTTATATGTTTATATGAATTCATCAAAGCTCATCCATTAAAATGTGTGCATTGCAGTATAAATTACACCTCAATAGGTGTATTTGAAAAGTAAGAAAACAAAAATTCTCAGAAAAAGCTGAAAATAATAAAATAATTAAAAATAAACAAACAAAAAACAACATGATCCAGAGTTCTTGCAAAAGGAAGCTGTTTCTCCTTTTCCTCCTTCCCTTGCCCACTGCTTCAATTATCTTGGCTAATGCTAAACCTGACCAAATAGAAATATAAATAGGAGAGCATCAAAGGCTACCTGTTGGCTGGGTGTGGTTGTGCAGGCCTGTAATTACAGGGTCTTGGGAGGCTGAGACAGGTGGATTGTGAGTTCAAAGCCAGCCTCAACATTTGGTGAAGCCCTAAACTCAGTGAGACCCTGTCTCTAAATAAAATGCAAAAAGGGGTTGATGATGTGGCTTAGTGGTTGAATCCCTGATACTAAAAGGCTCCCTGTTGGGTCATAGTTTTACTTTATATGTGACCAAGAAATGGGGAAGGAGCTGAGTCAGAACTCCTGGAGAAGTAGGTTTGAATCAGAAAAAAAGTAAAAACTAAAAATACAGAGAGTTAAAACAAGGGCCTCAAATAAAAAATCCAAACAAATAAGAACAGACCATATTCAAAAGAAAGATTATTGCAAAAGGGTGACTACTCCAATCTTAGAAACCTAAATTATCTCAAAATCAGACAAGACTTTCCTGTTATAGGGAGAGAGTGCTAGGCAAAAATTTTGCTTTTAGTGTTTGCTCAAGCTTTCAGAAAAGCAGATTTGAAGAGCCTGAAGGCAGAAGAGTAGAAGGGAGGAACTCCAGGGACCTGACTAAAGTTTTGTCACAATAAAGGAAAGTATGAGAATTTAAAGGCTTGGTCACTACAAGGTATCATTCATCTCTGGGATACCTCTAATTTTCTGAAGCTCCGATTTCTGCACATTTTGTTAGTAGTGTTAGATGTAAAAAAGTGAATCTAAGGGCTGTGGGGTGTGGCTCAGTGATAGAGTATTTGCCTAACATGTGTGAGGTCCTGGGTGCCATAACAGTAATGAAAAGAGACAAATATATAAGTGGTGAGTCTATCGTTTCTTTTGTGTAGCAGCTTATAACAAGAGGAAAGTATTAGAAATAAGTATCAAATAATAACTGCATGCAATTTACATTGCAGTTCTAAGCAGCTAAATTGTTAAAGATTTAACCTTTGGGGCTGGGGATGTGGCTCAAGCTGTAGGGCGCTCGTCTGGTATGCGTGCGGCCCGGGTTCGATCCTCAGCACCACATACAAACAGGGATGTTGTGTCCGCCAATAACTAAAATAAATAAATAAATAAATATTAGAAAATTATCTCTAATGTATGAAATATGATATGTCAAGAGCTTTGTAATGTTGTGAACAACCAAGAAAAAAAAAAGAAAATTGTCTCTCTCTCTCTCTCTCTCTTTAAAAAAAAAAAAAACGATGTTGTGTCCGCCGATAATTAAAAAATAAATATTAAAAATTCTCTCTCTCTCTCCCTCTAAAAAAACTCTCTCTTTAAAAAAAAAAAAAATTTAACCTTCCCTTAAGAGTGGTAAGAATCAAGTCTCCATTTGGGACTTTTCTGATTTTCACCAGATATATCTTACCTAAAATGCAAGGATATTAAAATCAACTTTTCCATGATTAACACACTTTTTTTGCTAACTAAACAGGACCTGGCAGGATTTGTTGATGAAAACTAGCATCAGAATAGAAATGGAATAATTTATTTAGTATTTTGTGATAAATTGTTAAGCAATTCATTTATCATTTTATTCTACTCTAAGCACAGTGGCAGTTTAGAAAGTTTGGTCAATACTACAGAGGATAAATGCTTCAGAAATGAAATACACAACAGTCTGAAGGATTGAAAGAATGAGAGAATTTTAAAAATGAGCCAGAAAGTAAATAAACACACAGTTAGGATAGAGAGCTATGTCTTGGATCATGATTTCTGACTGCCTCATGGCTGCGTTTGCACTGGGAACTTCCTGTGCAAAGATTCAGATCAAGATTGCCCAGTTGTAATGGTAATGCCTGGCCTGAGGTGGCTCTGTGCAAGCAGGGAGCTATATCAGGCTGGACCTTGAGCTCACCATCTGCCAGGGGTAGAGAATTCTGGGCATAACAAAATAACCATGATGTCTCACAGGTTTCACTGTGAACTTCAAGTCTGTCTGCTTTGCAGAAACTTTCCCACAAATAACCTTTTGATGATAAAACCTATATAAAAAATGTGCTAAGTTAGCTCTGGGTCATCGTTCCTCCATCAGAGGAGAATGTTCCACCTGCTCTCAGCTTTTCCTCTCAACTCTTTTCTCAATTCTCCATCGTCCCTCACCAGCCATGCAGCTCACAGCAGGTAAGGAAGAAAGAATAAAATTTGGAGAAACATGAAGTATAATGAAGTTATTTAGCCTAAAGAAGAATCTAAAAGGAGATATAGCTCAATCTTTTGGAAGAAAGGGAAATTGAGGGCAGAGAGAATGAGTCTAGTTCTAGATATGTTGAATTTAAAATGTTTATGGAACATCTTACAGATGTCTGACAAAGACATACACACAGAAATCAGTAGAGTGTAATGGTCAGGAGACTTGAAATAGTGAGTAATCATTAGGCTCATGTTAGGAGGGAATGGACTGAGTGAGGAACTGAAGTCAAATTTGGAAATTAGGATCTCTTTAATGACATTTGTGGAAAATAAAGAATTGAGTTCATGGCTAGAGTGTTCTCGAGCCCTGAAGTTTACACTGGCTAGTGTTATGCTTCTTGAAACTTTGATGAAGACAAAGAGAAATTCTATTCACATTTCTAGTGGTTATTTATCCTTTCTACTTTGCTTTACTCTCACATTCATTTATGGAAAATACCACTGAGCCCATTATTTAACTTATGGAAACAGACTATTCTGACAGAATTTCTCTCAGTTGACTTATACAAATGGTCAAATAGAATAATAGGAAAGAGAAAAGAGATGAGCTTACAGAAGTGGAAATTAGCGAATTGTCATACACAAAGATCAAGTTCTATTGTATGAGTAGAATGTATATGTATGTGGCAAAATGCTGCTGAGGAAGGAAAAGTGTACTTAGATGTTTGATCATATAAAAGTACAACTAGGAAAGTTTCCAGAGTTGCTGAGTGAACATTTCTTGGTGCTGCATCTGAGAGAAACTGGATGTTTATTAGATTCATGAACATTTGTATTAAAGTGTTGGTTTAGAACTTCTTTCTTTCTTTCTTTCCTTCTTTCTCTTTTTCTTTTTTGCCTGCCTTATACCACAGAATTATTTATTAAATATCTGTCACAATAGGTATACTATCTAACTATACTAATGTTGAACCATCCTGTTGTGCTGAAGGCATAGGATAGTTTCTTTACTAGAGAATCTTCTAGTGATTTAAAGATTATACTCAGTATACAGAACACATTCATGTCCTATTATACTCAATTCAAAATAATCTGCAATATATCAGTTGGATGTTTAACATTTCTAGAATCTGAAAAAGATGGCATGTGATTAGATACTGTCTTGGATTTGTCAGAACCAGAATGTTTGGGTCATGTTTGTTCTCTAGGTTTGCCAGTAATTAGCTTTTATGTTATTCTTTGCAGTTTCCCAAATGTATTTATGCGTATATCTATCTTTGCAACATACCATTTTACTTAATCATTGTTGGCCTTATTTGGAGAAGATAGTTTATTTATGTTTTAGTTGCATTTGGAGAAGATAGTTTATTTATGTTTTAGGAATTTCTCTATTTTCCATTAAGTCAGAAAGTGAGAAGGTTTTGAAATTTTACCCTACTAGAAAGTCAGCAAGTTTGTCTGCCTTACTTTTGACAGAAAAAAAATATATGACTAGAGAACCAGAAACAGACAGTATGTTACAGGAGAAGAAGAAGAGGGGTGGGCGAGGGAGGAAGAAGAGGAGGAGGAGAAAGAGGAAGAGGAGGAGAAGAGAGGGAGGGGGAGAGAGGGATGGAAGGAAGAAAGGAAGAGAGAAGAAAGAAAAAAAGGAAACAACTTAAATATTTGTGTTGGTTCCTCTTGTCCCAATTTCTGCAGGGCAACATGAATTATCTATATACGTACTTTTGCATTCAGGAGTTTGCATAATAGGAGAGGAACCCTTATTTCAGGAGACTGAGGTTTTTTTTATTGTTCTTTTTAGATATACATGACAGTAGAGTGTATTTTGACATATAAACATGGAGTATAACTTATTCTAATTAGGATCTCATTCCCATTCTTGTGGTTACTTGTGATCTTATCAAGAGCAACTACTATACAAGAAGATCTAGGAGCAACCAGGAGAATCTTCATACTCCTTTCCAGAGTGGTTGCACCAATTTGCACTCCCACCAGCTATGTACAAGTGAGCCTTTTTCCTCACATCCTTGCCAACATTTATTGTTCCTTGTATTCTTGATAATTGCATTCTGACTGGAGTGAGATGGCATCTCAGTGTAGTTTTAATTTGCATTTGTCTAATTGTCTAATTACTAGAGATGTTAAACATTTTTTAATATGTTTGTTGTCTGATCATATTTCTTCTTCTGTAAAGTGTCTGTTCAGGTTTTTTGCCCATTTATTGATTGGGTTTGTGTGTGTGTGTATGTGTGTTACATTTTTTGAGTTCTTTATATATCCTGGAGTTTAATTCTCTGAGGTGCAGGTGGCAAAAATTTAGGAAACTGGGATTTTTAGGCTGGGGTTGTGGCTCAGTGCTTGCCTCGAACACATGAGGCACTGGGTTCAATTCTCAGCACCGCATATTAATAAACAAAGCAACTAAATATATATTTATATGTAAAAAACTGAGTTTTTATCAGGTTTGCTTGTGACTTCATTAAAAGAAAATACTAGGAGCAACTAGATTCTGAGTTCGAGACAAAGTTGCTAGCTGCTCCAATTGCTTCTACTAGCTCAGAATTCAAGTTCATTGCGTGAGAAAATATAGGATAGAGCAGCACATCTTTGAAGCAAATGTGTACCAAACCTCAGAGATGCTTCCATCTCTTCAGCTCATACTTGACTACATTCACTTACCGATCATCTAAGAAAATAAGAGGAAAAGACGGGGAAAAAAAAAAAAAAAGGAAGAGAAAGGAAAATGCTACTTTCTCTCTTTGGTAAACGGAGGGTTTACCTCTGAGTGAAGCGATTAAAAAAGGAAGTCTTCACAGTATTTGGAACAAAATTAAGACCCATGATGTGAATGGCTGCCAGTCAAGACCATCATCAATACTTGGGCCAGCACCTGTGGTAGCCAAACCCGGCACTCATTTCATCCTGACAACCTTGTGGCTCTAGTTCTGAGACTCCAAGATGTGAAAGATAGGGACCACCTGCTAAACGAACTCGTTGTTTGCCAAGTTATTTCCTTAGACCCCCTTTTCTCTGTGCGAAAAGGGCTTCCAAAGTTCAGCCAATCCTCAGGTACTACCTTGAGAGAAAATCTTAAATCATCTCTGCTGGAGCGAGCCAAGAATCGGTACTGTTTAACCGCCCCGTTCCTCAACCCCCCGTCTTTGCTTCACTCTCACATTGATTCTGCATATCAATCAGATTTGACAAAATCTTAGAGACTGGCACGTGAACGAGCTGACTTACTTAGGAATTTCAATAATAGGAGGGTAGTTGGTTGTAATGCGACTTGTTGTACTGAGAGGGAATCTGAAACAAGGTAGTGCGCGTGATTGCGGCCACCGCGTAAAAGAGGGATAAAGAAGTGGGAGAGAAAAATCAGTCTTGCGCAAGATTTGGATAGACAAGAAGGCTGGGAACATCCCGGGCGCCCACCTCCGCAGCACTCCCTCTGTCCGTGATCAGCAAGAGAGGTCTTTTCCGGTAAAAGAAGTAAACTAAAATCGCTTTCCCGCAAGAATATCCGCCTTTGTTTCCAAGGCCATTAAGGCTTTAAGGGAGGCTCGACATTGTTTTCGTCGCTAAGGCCTTGGGAGCACGCGTATGGTTGAGTTCTTGTTTTCAGTACTTGCAGGTGGTATTGATGGCTACCAAAGGAAAGCCACTTTTTTTCGGATCCCCACCTGGTTGTAAAAGAGAAAGTGTTGAATGTAGAAGCTATGCACGCTTGCGCCTGCATCTTTGATAGGATAAAGTTTTTTAGCCTGTTAAGCTTGGAATACAAGACACACACATGCGCGCGTGCGCAATAAGTTGGTCAATAAAACACTAAATTAAACTTAAAATGGTTTTCAGAAGTGCTTTGTTTCTAAGTAGATGAGTGTAAGGGTTTCAGCCTACAAGGCTGAGTCAGACCTCTGAATCTAATCTTAACCTTTCCTTCACTTAAGTAAGACTCCGAATTTCTTTGTAGAGAATCTCACCTGCACTTTTGCAGTAGATTTCTATATTGTCCACATCCAACTCTTGGAAGCATGAAAAGCAAGAAAAGCCAAGAAGGCCCTTACATGAGTTAATTGGAAGTAAAGCAATGGGTAAGATGTGAGATTTTCTTCCCAAGGAGGGAAAGGAATAGTCTGTTAACGATAAAGACATTTCTTTCCATGGCAAAAGTCTGACAATACTGGGAAGATGTTGTCATTACACTTCACACACAGCTTAGATTTTAATAATATGATCTTAAAACCAATTAGACTGGACCAATTAGAGAGGCAGCTGGGGTTGGAGTCTCAATCATGAGGATGGAGAGAGTGATTCAACTCTGTCATAGGGCTTGGAATCTTCCAAGTGTGTATTTTGTAGTAGAAGCTTCAAATAGCTTGACAAGGCCACAGGTATTTTTGCTAGAATGAGTCTCCTGGTGTCTATTTCCTGGTGCCCACAGGAAAATGAAGACCTCTTTTGGGTGACCTCCAAAGTCACCTAAAATATTGAGGATCTGAAAGAGATGAAAAACCCATGCCCATCCCTGATATGAAGTAAATACAGGTTTCTCTTTCCTCTGGTGGTTTGAGTCCTTAATTTTTTAAAAAAACTTTTTAAGAGAGAGAGAACTTTTTAATATTTATTTTTTAGTTTTTGGCGGACACAACACCTTTGTTTTTGTATGTGGTGCTGAGGATCGTAAAGTGCCTGGACAGAACAAATGCATACTAGAAAAACAACAGCAACAATGACACACAGAATGTCTGCATTACCTCCCTCCAAAAAGAAAAATATTCTGAATTGCCCCCAGGGTACACAACCAATCCATACCAAGCAGGTTTCACCAGTGTCCCTCCTAAATATCGTTATGTTGTCTTTTCAGTGGAAAAGGGAATCAAGAAGTAAGAACATCCATGACAATGAGTATTGGACTGGTAGACTGGGACAAATACTGGCTTCCATTCCCTCCCAAAGATTATTCGACTCAACAGGAAATATGTACACAGATAATAGCAATTTTGAAAAGATAAAGTATTGGAAATCCTTAAAAGATACCATCAATGGATGAGAAATCTCTAGGAATTCCCTGGTTATTAAAGCAGGTGTAATTGGATTGTTTTTACCAACAAAAGTGCAGAAGACTTGCCTAGCACATGTGAGGCACTGGGTTTGATCCTCAGTACCATATAAAAATAAATAAATAAAGGTACTGTGTCCATTTAAATTTAAAAAATAAATAAATAAATAAATAAAAGTGCCCAAGACACCTATGATGAGTGTGACCTACTCACCTTTTACTCTGCATCTGTTTTCCACTGTGACAGATGACCTCTTCCCCTGCTTCTTTATATACAGACTTCCTTTTGATATTATCAGACATTTCCAGACAATGTTTTAAGATTTAGAACAATGAGGAAAAAGGAGTGACCGAGGAAATATAGAAAAATGAATCTTATGTCAATTGGAATGTGTTGATATGTATTTATTTCTTCTACTTTATTGTTGGAAGCCCTCTAATACCCTGACCATCTTCCTTCTACTGCCAAGCTTCCCAAGGTCCCTCATTTAAAAAGAATCAAGTTCCACAGCAATCCACATTTCATTGTTGGACAAAACTTTTCTGAGCTCTCTACGAAGGTTGATTGAGAGAGGTTGGTGGAAAAATCAATGGCATTGTGCTTTCTGCTTTTGCTCTGTTCTTTGATTCAGAAAACCAAAACTAAAGGAAAACTCCCTAGATAGTCTCTCCTCACCCAGCCCTTCTCCTTTGTCTTTTGATGTCTTTAATAATAGTACAAAATGTATGTCAAAATTAACTGCCTGTTGGAGGCTGGGGTTGCAGCCTACCATGTGTGAGGCTCTGGGTTTGATCCCTAGCACTACATAAAACTAAATAAACAAAATGAAGGTATTGTGTCCATGTACAGCTAAAGATATATGTGTGTATATATATATATATATATATATATTTTTTTTTTTTTTTTTAATTAACTGGCTGTGAATGTATACACTTTGGCGTTACAGGGACCCTAATGGAATTGCGTTTTGTCCTGCCCTTTTCCTTTTGGGTCTTCTGTCGTCGCAATCGCCTTAGATGACGTCGAGTTTCACAGCATAAAGATCGGAGAGAATTCAAGGTAATCCATTAAGTTTTGTTATTACTACGTGCAGTGCTTGGAACAGACAAAAGTTAGGTGAGCTAACGGTTTATTATTTGAGAAATAAATTAGAACGAGTTGGGCAGAGCAAAAGCGGGTACTGGAGGTGCCGGGGATCGAACCCGGGACCTCATACATGCAAAGCATGCGCTCTACCACTGAGCTACACCCCCTTCCCTGCCTCCTTGCCTTTTAGTATCTAACTAGAAATAAGTTTATTTTTCTGAGGGTTTTTGTTTTTGTTGTTGTTTCCCCCAGTTCCTGAGGGTCATGGTGGTAGCAGTTAGTCTCAAGGAAATTCACGCAGTGTGCTTTGGGCAGAAGACACTCAGGAACCAGAGGGGTGTACAGATTATTTAGAGTATAGGACTTGAGACGGAAGGCAAAAGATTAGAAACCAGTGTTAGATAACTACAAGTAGTTTCATTTATGGCTTGAAATTTATTTATTTCATTTATTTAGTTCTTGGCAAGAAATCAAGTTCCGGATTCTTTTGATTTCTTCCAGAGACACAAGGCTATTGAAATTTCACTTTTTCCTAGAACGTTTCATAATTGTTGTGTGCTCAACCCAATACTAGGGGCTGGATTTGACGAAAGAAAACCACCGTCAGAAGGAAACCTGAAAGTGATGCGTTCAGCATTTCATGGGTAAGGGTCTTTTCTAACCTAGGCACCAGATTAAGTTATCTAATTTAGGAGACTCTGCCAATAGTACTAAAAATAAATTCATAAGGCATGAGTTAAGTAATAGCTTCAGGGATAGAGAGAAAGTTTGAATTACGAGAGCGGGACCGAAAAACAAATACCGGACTAAAGGCGGGGAAGTGGTGGAATCCTGACTTAGAAAAACAGGCCCCGGATGCCGACGGTGGGTTCCGGGCGCCCGCGGGACCGTGCGCCCTTCAACTGCTCTCAGGCTTCTCTTGACCGTTAATATCGAACGAGCTGGGAGGAAAGAAAAGCGTTGCGGCGGCACGGGCTACTGGGGACTGGAGACCGAGGTGTCCTGTAGCTGACACTCCGGCGTCTGGCCGGAAAGCCAACGCCCTCTTTCCGCCGGGGCTTTCCAGCAGGCTGCAGCTCCCAGTTAGCGCCGGAAAACTAAAGCTGCGCGCGCACCCTAGTCAGCTAGCGTGGGACTTCCTCCTCCTGGGCTGTGCTCCTGCCCACTCAGGGTCAGCCTACTTGGCTGTCTCCTTTGCTGAGTCCCAAGGAAAATGGCGAAGGGCTGACTTGCGCTGGGGCGGCGGAGAGATAAATCGTTTCCTGGCAAAGGAGTGGCGCATTCTGTCACTCAGCAGAAACCCAGCAAGCCGACAGAGTGCTCAACAAACTAGAAACTTCCTGCCGAAACCTCCAGCTGCTGTTCTGATCCACTGACTCCCAGGGATCTCTCTACCAGTAGGCGAGCGGGCGCAATACCCCTCACAACCTGTAGGAGGCAGGAATCCACTCTGCCCTACGTTTCTCTCCTCCTTCTCATTCTCCTTCCTCCAATAATGTTGGATATTGTTTCTGTTATGTATACAAACCTCTTACACCAGACACGAGGATTATCGACCTCACAAACTTCTGGTGGCTCGACCCATGGAGTATTCACCTCATACACAACAGCTGTTGTGGGTGCACTCCCTAAGACAGTTGACTTCAATTATGAGAAGTAGGACTCTTGCTTGGATTTTTTTGTGTAATGTGAATCAAGGAAAAGAAAAACCTATCCCCCAGAAACCACACACACACACACACACACACACACACAAAATGGTTTCAGTTCCGTTCATGGTGATGCCAACAAAGATCAATGACACTCCGGGTTTGTTGAACACCACCAGCCTAGACCTCAGCTCTTGATGTAATTCATGAATAAGATTTAGCTCCGGGGAAAGTGTATAAAAAACAAACCATAGAGAGCCTATGAGCGAAACATCTGGGGCCAGCACTTCAATGACAACTGTTGCCTGGGATCTGGCCAGTTACCAAATTTATAACCCACGGGATGTTACTGAGGTTTCTCTTAAATTTTTAAATAGCCTTTACTGGAATGTAAAGACATTTCTGGAAACCCGAGGACCTTGTAAATGTCATGCTTTTTCATTTTAAGAGTATTAGTGTAAGGGGAAATTTTCTAAATGCCAAAGTTTAAGGCAACTTTCAATGACCTATGAGAACGATAAGCTTCTGGATCATGTCTGTTTCTCCTTTTGTCCCTTGTGTTTAATAAATATTTGTCCCTTGTGTTTAATAAATATTTATGGGATACCAAGAACTTTATGCTCTGAGACATTACGACTCTAAATGATAGCTTCACCAAAGAAGGGCAAGCTGAATTTCAGCCCGTCCTTCCATTCCCTTTTTGGCCTGATGTCCATTGCACAGATGTACCTGATGGGATTTTTGACTCAGAATAATGAAAATTATGTGTGTTTAAATTTTGGGTGATGTGTTTCTTAGCAGGTATAAAAGTTGAGAACTGTGTTGTACAGGAATTGTGAAAGTGATTTTTTTTAAGTGTTAAAACAATATTAATGAGGTTTTAAAGATTACTAGTAAATGAGAAAAACAAGATGATAGTCCCTATTAAAACTCTGATTTGCCAGGGGGCAATGCTGCAGGCCTGTAATTCCAGTGATTTGGTAGTCTGAGGCAGGAGAATCACAAGTTTGAGGCCAGCCTTAAGAGTCCTACTTCCACACTGGAGGGAGAGAGTGAACCCACGTTTGTTTATTTTTATATGGGGGATACACAAAGACTTTTCCATAGAATATTCATCACCAAAGAAAGCATGGAATGGGCTGTCCAAGCCCAAAGGGTAACACCCAACTCTGGATCTACAGAGCACCCTCCATAACTGAAGGAAGACTGAGGTCATGTGCTTTGCATAATAAGCCACAAAATGATTTGCAATGCCAGACCAAAATCTCCTTGGCTTCAAGGCCTAGTAGAGGCAATGCAAATAGCTTAGAGGTAACCCCCCATAAAAGCACCTGTTTCAAATTAAACATCAGCATTCAGCTTGCAAAATAGTTTCTTGATAATTAAGCAAATTGCAGCAGTTGCTGTTTTCTTCATGAAGAAGACAGCAGGATAACTGAATTCTAAGGGCTTCTTTCTGTGTTCAATCTGAAAAGCGGAACCAAAGAAAAGCAGTCTTTTTCATTCCAAACCATGAAGATAATGTGAAAAAAGGTATCCATATTTCAGTAGGGGACTTGGCTTGATAAAAGAAGCAGGACTACCCACTCTACAAGACAACATAGAAATACTTGCCATGTCCTGAATTCAGACTTTTATTTTGAGATAAATATAAAAGCACCTAAATGTCAGGAAAGTGTTCGTCTTGTGTGATAAAGATTCTGGCATTATCCAACAGACGAAATTAGCTTCCCAAGGGCCTGCCCTCCCCAGTCCCAGAGACGAAACAGCCACATAGCCAAGGTGCTCCTCACGCTGCCATCTTTGCTTCTCACATCTGCCAACCCTCTCTCCTTTGATCTTTACAACAGCCTTTTCTACATAGTCATCATTGTCCTCACTTTTCAGATACTGAATGGGAGAATAATCAAATTTGAAATCTATCCTAGGCCTCTGACCTCAACAGAATGCAAAGATATTATTGCTATATCAGGCAATAAAATACTCAATAACATTGTCTGTGTAATCAGTAATTTCTAATTCAAAGTTATTTTATTTTTATTATGATTTTTGTAGTGCTGGGAATTGAACCCAGGATCTTGTGCATGCTAGGCAAGTGCTCTACCATTGGGCTATACTCCCGGCCCCTTCAATAATGTCTTTTTTCTTTCTTTTTTTTTTTTTTTTTTTTTACTGGTTTCAATAATTTCTTAATAAAATAAAACCAGCTTCTGAACTGAAAAAGTTGAAGTTGCTTGATGGATAATATCTGATTCCCAGTTCCTATATAATCGAAGACCCTATCTTGATATTGCTTTTTATTTTCTACTAATTTTTTTAAAGAGAGAGAGAATTTTTAATATTTATTTTTTAGTTTTCGGGGGACACAACGTTTGCTTGTATGTGGGCCTCACGCATGTCAGGGGAGCGCATTACTGCTTGAGCCACATCCCCAGCCCCTACTAATTTTTTTTTAATAATTTGATGCAGTTCTGTTGTTGAAGTATTGTAAATTGTTGTCTCTTTGCACAGTATCCAAGAGTTGTCAGTGGAAAACAGACACTGTGAAACTGAAACAGAAATTTAAAAGAAGAAAACAAAGTTTAAAATGATATATACACAAAGGACTTTCTCTCCCCAAAGTAGAATTTGAAGAGAACTGAAGAAAAAGGGGGAAAATGGGTATATGAACTTGAATCTTGATTTTCCTGGCCATTTGCTTTCAGTTTTCAGTGTTATATGGGTCTCCTTATGAATATTTGACAGAATAATTCATATAGCAATGCTTATTTTTGTTCTTTCTTGGATACCAAAACCAATAACTTATGACCTGAAATTTCTAGACAAACAAGCAAGTCTGAAGAAAATGCAAGATTTTTTGGTAATTGTTTAATAGCTTTATGATGTTCAACAATTTTCCACATTCTAGTAGTTTAACAATGGAATTGATGCAAAACGCAAATGCAGATTATTTTGATTGCAGATTTTTAATTGCATATACCACACATACACACACACACACATACACACACACACACACACATATATATACTCATAGCATAAATCTTTTTCTGCACTTTTTTTCCTTCACATTTCTTGTGATTAAAACTCCTTCCATACACACATCTCCAAAACAGAAGCGAGTTATAGGTGCAACAGGGTGTTTGTACTGTTTTTTGTTTCAATACTACTGAACTACATACTCAGCACTTATTGTGTGGGGTGTTAGGGATTGAACTCAGGACCTTGTGCAAGCAAGGCAAGCACTCTATCAACTGAGCTATAGCCCCAGCCTCTTTCTTTTTTTCTTTCTTTTTTTTTTTTTTTTTTTGAGGCAGTTTCACTAAATTACTGAGGTTGGCCTCAGAATCTGTGATCTTTCTACCTTAGCCTCCTGATTAGCTGGGATTACAGAGGTGAGCCAATTTTCACTTCATGGAAGACCTCAGTGGAACATGCAAAGGACAAAGAGGCACATGAGTGCAAGCCAGATACCACCTTGATTAGATTTGCAAACCATGCAAAAATAGAATTATTGAAACCTGGGATCAAACTAGGGACCTTTAGATCTTCAGTCTAACACTATCCCAGATGAGCTATTTCTGCCAACTTGTTACCTTTTCTTTTTTCATAGCTATTCTTTTAAAATATTAAGATTTCCATTTGTGTGTGTGGAGGGGTTAGTGTATTGTTTAATTTTGTTGTTGTTGTTGTTGTTGTTGTTGTTGTTTTTAAATATCACTTCTTACCCCTTCACATCTTCCCCCATCCTCAATATGAACTCTGCTGTTACCTATATCTGAAAACAGAATCCATTTTTAAAGATAGTGGATGTGTTGGTAGATGAGGGAGAAAGAAAAGGGAAATAGGTAAAAACAGGAAACCTTTCACTGTTCTTTTTCTGCTTGTTTGTTTCTGATTGTTCCATGACCCAACACTCCCATCACTGCTCAGGAAACTAATGACATAACTCAGTGGTAGGATGCATACCTAGTTATTTTTAAAAACCTAGGTTTGATTCTTAGCATAAGAAAAGAATCATAAGAGAAAAGTGTTCAAAGGTTATCTTTTATTTTTTTCTGTCTTTTTAATTGCACAGCAAAAAGGAACAGATGGTTATTGGGTACATTATTATGGCAGCTTGCTTCTTGCTCAGATTGAAGAAATCCTTAGCAAGTGAATTCTCTTTACTATTATCTTCCTTTTACATGTCTTCCTTGTGCTGATACTTTCACTCCAGATGATGAAGAGACCCAAAACTGGAAGTATAATGTGTACATTTCTGTGTGACCATGCAAAATATTTTTAAAAGTAGAACATTACAGGATTGTTGGGAATTGTGAAAAGCAAATGAATGTGTATGTTTTCAAACATTCTTACAGGAAAGGACACACAACCATCAAGCCACATCTCTCTTACAAAAGAAACATCTTAAAGGTCCTTCTTGAAATATCAATCATACTTTTGAGGGATCTTCAAAAATACAATAATTGGCCAGTTAGAAAATCCATTGTCATAATACCACTATTTCTTAAACCTCCAAACTATATCATTTTAAAGCTACTACACTGGAAGAAATTAAAGAGAATCACAAACCAAACAACACCATTTCTGCTCCTAGGATATTTCACCTCATTATTCTGTTCTGAAGTTCCCCGTTCAGCAAACTGTGTGAGGGCAATTTCCCCCCAAACACCAAGAAAAATGTCCACACAGAACTTGCTCCTATGTCTTCAGTCTCTCCCCATCTTTTCTCTTTCCTCTACTTAAAAGTTTTTGAAGCCTCCTCCTCCTCCTTAAAACAAAAAGAGAAACCCCAGTCAGGAAGAAGATATTTAAAAATGTACATTTGAAGGATTCTTTTCTGGGATTATGTTTATAAGTCCTACAAAGCACTAAGATAAAGACTAAAAACTCAATAAGAAATAGCAAATTAACATACATATCATGAAAGAACATGCCCAAAACAGCTATATAGAAAGTGTTCAACATCATATTTTATCAGGGAAATGCAAATTAAAGGGATAATGAAAAAAAAAAGCACTCTTCACCAGAATTGCTTAACCTTAAAAGAACTGATAATGTGTTGCTAAGTATGTGGAGCAACAGGAACACTCATAAATTGCTAACTGCACTGTACATCTATAGTTCTTAATATGGAACTTTAAGTGTAAATGGGTCTAGGTGTGCACTGAACTACTATGAAAACTTCATTCTGAGTAAACTGGGGGAAAGATGGAGGAGAGATAGGAGTGCCAGCTGGCCTGGAAATGGAAGGAGCAGGGAAGAAAAGGAGGAACAATTAAAGGGAGTGAGGGAGGGTGGGGGGAAACAGTCCAGGAAAAGCCTCCAGAAGATCATTAGGATTTGGGTGGGGAGTAGTGGAGTCAGTCTAAGAACCACATCTCTCCTTCGCTTCTTCCAGATGTGAAGAAGGTGGATTCATTTTTGTCCCTAGGGAGATGGGCTTGTCCCAGAAGATCATCTGGCTCATTTTGCCCAGTTGTCATGCTCTTTCTGTCGCTAGACAGGCTGAGCTCTTTGGCCACACACAGGAGGTTGGTTTTTTGTTTGCCACCCAGGAACTGCTGATATTGGTAGCTTCTCAGCTAGCTGCTGGGATTTCTCAATTTCCCGCATGCCTGTGTTGAGTAGAAGTGATGTATCTTCTGGCAGCTTTCAGACTACACATGTTGGAGACTGTGGAAATGTCTAATTGTATTAAGTTTCTCTTGAAAAAATGAGAAAGTAAGTTCTCATTGGTTTGCTCCACTTAGATCTAATGTTTAGAAAATAAGCCTATTAAACTCAACTTTCCCCTGAAGAATTCTTTATGGTATTTGCAACCAGCTCCTTTACTCCTTGAATCCTGCTTATGGTTCAAAATGACACTGAAGAGAAGTTGGGATTGTGGCTCAGCAGCAGAGTGCTTGCCTAGCACATGCAAGGCACTGGATTGATCCTCAGCACCACACAAAATAAGTGAAATAAAGGTATTGTGTTCAACTACAGCTAAAAAAAAAAAAAACAAAACAAAAAAAAAAAAAAAAAACTTTTTTTAAACAAATGACCATGAAGAACCTCCCAGAGACGGGGGAAAGGCAGGGTCACTGTATAATCTGTGTTAACAACATGTGCAGGGTTCTCTCCTTGGCCTTAGTGAAGGCACAGAGGCAATGTAATTCAGCTCCTCTCAAGTCCAGTGACTTTTGACTTTGCAGTTGGCTTTGAACCCACTTGGTAGACAGCAGATAGTTAAAGCTCTTGGAGAATGAGAAAAAAAGAGAAGAAATTCTGAAAGACTTCTGGAAGAAGTCTTTGCTTGGCTTCTGCAGATGGTAAAAGACTACTTTTCTGATGGATGTGGTTGATCAAGTGACTTGTTTTACTCCCTTCAACAGCATAAAATAGTGCTGAAAATAAAAGTAGATTTAAAAAAAAAAAAACAAGATAGTATTAAGATGGTTGTAGATGATCCTCGTATGGAATTTTGCTTAGCAATGTGATATTAGAATCTGAAACATCCCAGGAGATAAGTAGATAAGTAGAGTGTGGTTGATAAGGAGCCCATTGTGACTGAGACGAAGAATTCATTATTTGTTTTTATGAAAAACTTTTAAAAAGTGGAGGTACTGGGGATCGAACCCAGGACCTCGTGCATGCTAAGCACACGCTCTACCACTGAGCTATACCCCCAGCACAATTACCTATTCATTCCTGTATCTGAGGACCACCTTTGTCTGAGGCTTTACAACTTTGTTTTCAATTCCGCTGTTTCTAAATTCTATATAACCTGCAGTATCTTTTAGACACTACTACACAGGAGAAAGTACCTAAACGGTAGAAAAAAGATACTGTTCCTAATCTGTGGTCAGCCCATGAACAACCCGCCCCAAGGTCTGCTCCCCATCATATTAAATTGCCTGGAGTTGCTTCATTCTATCACTTGAGGGCGACTTGGCATAAAACACTCCCTTGCAGTTTTTCTGATTATAACTTTCTGTATTCATTTGACTCTTGGAAACATGTTAATGTTTTACATAGTTTAAAAAAAAAACTGACTCAAGTGTGTATGAAAATACCCTCAAATTGAATACAAGTACAAGCAGATCTAACTGCATTTCAAAAGAAAAACAAAACCACACTGAAGAGAAAAAGAACAAATCAATCTAAGAAAATTTGTTCTAATTGTTAAGACAAAAAGAGCAGCAAACTCTATGTAGCAGGTTTGTGTGTGTGTGTGTGTGTGTGTGTGTGTGTGTGATTTTAGAAATGTAGTAATCTGTTACTTTGTATGAATTTTAGGATTGGGAAAGTGTGTGTGTGTGTGTGTGTGTGTGTGTACTGAATGGGTTTGAAACTATAAATTGACAGAACTCCCTTCCCTCTTTATTGTTCATGCAAAAACAGAGAGAGAGAGAGAGAGAGAGAGAGAGAGAGAGAGAGAGAGAGAGAGAGAAATGGGTTCGAAACTATAACATCCTAGAAGTTCTTTAATAGGCCATGATCCTACCAGAAATGTTGATCATTGTCAGGAGAATACAAAGTAGAAGTGATTGGATGAACAGGAGACAGCAAATGAAATGGCCATTCTTTCACGATAGTGAAAATGTTATAGACTTCTGTGTGAACTGTTTTTCTCCTCCTCCTCCTTCTTCCCTTTCTCCTCCTCCTCCTTCCTGGTCTTCTTATTTGCATCAAACAATTTCCATTCTGACACATAAATTGAAAAATATTTTTCTTCCACTTCATCATGTTATAGTGATATTGCAATAAACCACAGAATCGATCTTAAGGCAGGAGACGGAAACATCTTTATTCACCACTGGCGGACCAAGGGGCAAGCTGCAAGTCTACACCCTTTGACCCCTTCCAAGGGTTAGAGTACACTGTTATAGTCCAAAACCACATTAATCATAAGTGACTGTTGCTATGATTCAAAACCATAAACATCATGAGATCTAAAATCATAAGCAGAAGGGTAAGTGGGTCAGAATGACCCTAGTTGAGTACAAGTTAAAGAATGGTTACTAATGTCTAGACGACATTCTCTGACAGGATACATTTGTCCAAGAAAAATAGAGACCAAAAAGAGAATAATTTTATATTGTATAAGAAGAATAGAAACATTTGCATTTCTAAGCAGGGTGTGCTAAGCAGGATCAGGATGGCAGAGGTGGAGTTTTCTTAATTCTTACATGATATGGAGTCTCAAGGTAAAATGGAGTCTGTTTGGTCATTGCCCTGATGCATAGCCTGGCCCATAAAAATCATAGTAACATGTTTGATGTTAACTGACATTTCCAAAACATGGTTTCATTTTATTATTATTTGGTACTAAGGGTCAAATTCAGGATATGGGGGATATTGAGCTCTACCATTGAATCACACTCCCTCCAGCACCATCAGGCATGATTTTATTTGGAGATTTTGAAAGAAAGAAAATTGAGATTAATAATAAAATGAAATTGGATAGGACAAAAAAGCATTTGGTTCATGTAAGCTAATTCACTTAGAGCAGATTCCTTTTATTTCTTTCTTTTTCATTCATTCTTTTTTTTCTCTCTCTCTCTCTCTTTCATTGTTCATGTTTGGCAGTGCTCTAGCTCCTTGACAAACATCATTTTGTGGAGGCATGAACCACTCACTCACATAGTATTCATACACCCTCTGATTTGTTGTTGGACCAAACTTTTGGCAATGAAGAGAGGAGTAGAGAAAACTGTAGGAGGACTTATAGTTCTTCATCCTAAGAAATTCTCAGAAAACTAGCAATTTTTTCTTGGGTCTGGCTTTTTCCTCTTTTTTAAAAATATTTTTCTTTTATTCAATAATGGTGGAAAATAGAAGTAAACATGACAAGTTTGTTATTTTGGTAGGCACATTTTGTTGTTTTTGAATATAGGGAATCATCTGTGTAGCAGACTCCTAAGAATGGCAGGCCTCCATCCCTGGAAACTGCAAATGTTACTATCTTAATTGAAAAAAAGTATCCTTGCAGATGTGATTATGTTAAAGACCTTGAGAAGGGGAGATCACCCTTATTATCCTGATATGTCCAATGTAACCATAGTGGTTTCAAAAGAAATAGGCAGGAGACTTCACAGTGTGACCACGGTGGCAGAGACTGGAATGATGCAGCCACAAATCAAGAAACATTGACAAAGTTCAAACTGGAAACTATAAAAAGCAAGGACCAAGTTTTCCCTGGAGCCTTCATAGTGACCATAGTCCAGCTAACACCTAATAATATTCTTTTCAGACTTATGGTTTCCAGAAAATGTGAAAAAAAAAATCTGTTGTTTTCAGTCACCAAATTTGTGGTTATCTGTTATACCAGCCATAGGAAACTAGTAGAGTATGTAAGCCGATTCTCTCTGCCAGTCACTTTGAATGGTTTTGTGGATCGTGAAATCTAAATGTTAGATTTCAGCATTAAAATGAATGTCTTGGGTCACTTGTTTACTTCTTTTTTGAGCAGGCAATAAAAAGAAGTAGGATAGGGCTGTGGCTCTGTGGTAGATCGCTCTCCTAGCACACATGAGGCACTGGGTTCAATCCTCAGAATGACATAAAAATAAAATAAAGGTATTGTGTTCACCTACAACTAAAAATATATATATATTAAAAGAAGTAGGACATTGAGTATGTGTTTCTCTGAGGAGGGCATTGGGGATGTCAGGAGTTGAACCTGGGGCCTGTACTCCATCACTGCACCACACCTCATACCCCAAGAGCATTTTTTTTTTTTTTTGGTTCCATGGATTGAACTCGGGGGCACTTAAGCACTGAGTCACATCCCCCAGCACTACTTTATGTAATGACCTAATGGATAACATATGCTTCCACATTACCACTCAGCCAATAATTGTGTCCAAAAGCCACCTATCACACATTCACAAAGGGTCTCACACACATCCATGCAATCTTTCTTCTCAGAGTTTCTTAATCTTTAATTTTTCCTAGAGAAAGCTCAATAAAAGATGAGTTTTTGTTGCTAGGCTGGTGGCCCAAATCTGTAATCCCATCGGTGGCACAGACTGTAACCCTAGCAATCTGGGAGATGGAGGTAGGAAGATGACAAATTCTAGGCCAGCCTCTGCAATTTAGAAAGGCTCTGTCTCAAAAAAAAAAAAAGGGAGGTGGGTGGGGGTGGGGATGGGGATGGCTGGGGATGTAGAAAAATGAGCTTGTTGAAGGATAGGATCTCAAAATAAAATACAGAAAATTTCAAAATTTGTCTACAATGTACATTAAAAGGAGTCACTATTAACAGGGGGTCATAGTTAAGCACTGCTTATTTTTACATAAGCATCTCAGTTTGTCAAGTTATTTGTTTATATTGGCATATAAATTTTGAGTTATTTTTATCATCCTATATTTCCTTTGGCTTTCTCAGATCAAGTTCTTAGATTTTTGCATCCCTATCCTATTCTCCCTTAAATTTCAGTGAAGAGCTTCCTTAGATAAATCTACAGTTGGAAGGATAAAATATATTTCCATTTATGCCTGAACCCTACAATAATACAGAAAAGCAATGTTAATCATTCATGGTATTCTTTCTCATGCTTTGACTATATTCCTTTTGCAAAATGACAAATATCCTTGGTGGGAGCCAGTCAGTAATTTTCTCCTGATACAGTGGGTATAAGTGGCAAACAGACATTGTTCAACTGTATTTTCAAGATAAGAAAGAAGAAAGTAAATATATCAACAAAACAGAAATTTCTTCCATCAAGGAGAGTCTGGTTCCTCAGTATTAGCTTTGTATCTTTCTTTGGAACATTGAATCTCAAAGCCAAGACATCTTAATCTGAGGAAGAAAGTCTTTGAGAATTTATTTTCTTAAAAAAAAAAATGCCCTAATAACTTGACTGGAAATGAAGTGATCTGATATTATCCATACTGGGAACTAGGGATTTCCTAACTCTAGCTGTATCCTTTAGTTTACATCATCATTATAGTTGCAGAAGATTTTGAATCTTCAAAATCAATCACTGTTTAAAACACAAAAAGCAGTGTTAATAACAAAAGTTCCTGAAGATTTGGTGCTAAGTGGTGGGGAAGAAGCAGTTCTGATATCTGAAATGAATAAAATATCTTATTTTAAATATTGTAGAGACAAAAAATACAGACTTTCCAGGTCACATTATAAGTTAGCACAATCTTTACTTCGAAAATTTGAAATAAAAAAAAATGTTTTGAAGTTGTAAATGGACAGAATACCTTTATTTTATTTATTTATTTTTATGTGGTGCAGAATCTTGAACCTAGTGCCTCATACACTACAGCCCAAGCCCAAAACTTTGAATTTTTCATTAAAAAGAAAATGGATTTTTCATTTTCAATCATACACAGTGACTTAAAAATTATTAATGAATATCATGTTATCACAGAGAAGAAAACAGGCTGGAGTTGTGGCTCAGCTGTAAAGTGTTCACCTAGTACGTGTGAAGCCTTGGGTTCAATCCTCAGCACCACATACAAATAAACAAATAAAACAAAGATTTTTAAAAAATGGTTCACCAATAGAAATATTTTTACAATTTTTTTTCTACATTAGACTAGGAACTCAGAAAAAAATAAAATACAACTACTATATTTATTGTATACTCCCTTTTAACCCACGTCTTGGCATTCAAACGAGTGTCTCTTAAATTTTAATGTGTGATGATTCAGCTGGGGATCCTGTTCCAATGCTGATTCTAGTTCAATAGTTCTGAGGTGGAGATAAGATTCTGCATTTCCAGCAAACTCTCGGGTGCCACCATTCTTAAGATCCAAGGACCATTCCTTTCCAATAGAGGGCGCAGCGGTCTTAGATAAAATTATTTCTGTCAATCTAGGAAGTCTGTACCTCTTGGTAAGAGTGAAGGTCGAACAAAATTGGAAACCGATCTGTGAACTTTGAGATCTGAAGCCTAATGTTCTTCCCAGGAAAGCTATTTTTTGGCAGAAGGGTGATGCCTCTACTTTCACTGATGAAAATGACTCAATTTCCCAGTGTAAACGTCTCCACGTTTTTCCTTGCTTAGTTCGCAGTCTGATCGGGACAACCAAGGCTCAGAAAACAAAAGAAAAATTAAGGAAAATGCAAGTATGTATGATATGTCAAAATACATTTACTGTTATGTATAACTAAAAAGAACAAATAAAAAATAAACACACACACAAAAGAAATGAAGGGAAATGGAGAGCTCGTGGTTTTCTTTTGTTGAATCTTTCCATTCTTATCTTTTCTTTCTTGCTTTTGAAACAATACCAATTGGAACCAAACGTGAACGGGTTTGTCACTTTGGACACGGCGCGGGCAGTTTCGGAATCACGATCTGCCGAGTCTTCTCCATGTTTTTCTCATTTTGCTTATGCAGCCACCCTAGGTAGTGCCAACCCTGAACAGAAATGCGGCGGGCTAATTAATACTACTGGCCAAGCATTGTGAAAGTAGTCTACTTTGTTTGAGCAAGGGGTCAGAAAAGTGAAGAAAAAGGTACCTGGGAAAACCCTGGAGGTGCCGGGGATTGAACCCGGGGCCTCGTGCATGCTAAGCACGCGCTCTACCACTGAGCTACACCCCCTTCGAACCTGCTATCTTTCTGGAATATATTCAAGACAAAACACTGCCTTTTGATAACGTTTTAAGAAAACAGGAGTAAGCTGGAGTTCACTGTACCTAATCTCGCTCTTTCAGAAATCTACATCTAATTTTTGTGTTCCGCCTCACTGAGAGACCTGTAAACTGCATTCTAGACCAAAAGCCTCTTTTCTCAGTCGTGGGACCTTTCCACTCCTGTCACTTTTCTGCCCCCACTCCGAGCCCAGAGTGAAACTTTTTTTTTTTTTTTCTCGTGACTTCACTCTCCCGGCTCTTTCCCCGCTGCTCTAAAGGGCTGTAGAAAGCCACAGAGCGTGGGACACAAAAATATAGACCAGATCCAGATGAGGAGGGGAGACAGGATAAATGCAGAGCGGTTCCTGTCGGTCGCTGCCAAGGCTCTATCGGCCTCGGTGTGGGCTCCAGGACCACCCGGGTGCCGAGGTCTTTGGAGGATAGGACTGGGAAGAGAAGGCAGAAGGGGACCTGCCAGCTGTGGTGGCGTCCACTTTGAGACTGAACCCTCTCCCTGGCCCCGAGATCTCTGCGAGGGCGATGACAGGGAGAGGGCTACACTCACGACATGAATTAAAGCCCTCCTCTCTTTTGGTCTGGTTCACTTACCTAGTTCTTTGAGGCTCTGGGCCTCTCTTTTTCAGTCCACAAAACCACAGCCCCTCAGCAAACTTTGGGAAGTCGCTTCTATGGGGAGAAATATATAGGTGATTTGGTAAATAATGGGTTTCTCCACTCCTATTATTCTCCAATCAAAAATTAAAAGAATGTCAATTATGCATGAATAAATCCTCTAAACCAGTCTTCGAGGGTCACATACAACAGAAAAAAAATTGTAATTTTTAGGATCCCTCCGAAATTGTCTAGGGAAGAGAGGGCATTATGTTTGGGCTCAGTAGGGACCCCACTACCACCACTCCTACCACCATTCCTTTGTAGTACTTATGAATCTCACTAAAATAAAAACTAGAAATAATGCAAACAGTATTCTCTGATCATCATGGGATAAAACTAGAACTTAAAAACAAAGTTTAAAAACAAAATCCTTCCCACAAGTGAAATGTTAAAAACGTGCTATAAAATAATTCTTGGGTCAAAAAGGAAATATTAATTTTAATTGCAGAATTTCTTGCAAAGGACAAAAGGAACAATTCAGAAAATGAAGGGATCTAAAGAGATTTTCCTGTGTTTTTTACTCTTCGCTAATAATGAGAAATGTAATCTGTATTACTGGAGTTATTAATTTGGAATTTTGCTTATTTTTCAGGTTCTGGAATTTCGAGCGAATGGGTATTCCACCACTGGTTTCTTCTTGTTTCTCACTTGTTGACGCAGCCACCCAGGTGGTGCCAAGGGCTTAGAACAGAAAGGAGTCGATATTAAAAGCAAAAGAGAGTCGATTTGTTTTGTTCTCCTGGTGAATTAGAAGAACTAAAGTGTCCTAAAAAGAAGCGAATGGAAAAAATGGAGGTGCCGGGGATTGAACCCGGGGCCTCGTGCATGCTAAGCACGCGCTCTACCACTGAGCTACACCCCCTCACGCTCAGCTTGCTCGCAAAATACTTCTATGGCCTGTTACTATCGTTTTCTATAGTGGTGAGAGATTCCATTTTGTCAGTTTCAAAATTCGAGCCCTTTTCATTCCGATACTGTCTCGTGGCTACCAAAAGGAATTGCAAGAAGGAAAACTGAATGTTATGCTGAAAATCCCCGTTTTAGTTCAGGGATATCCCACTGCCGGATCGGCAGCCACTGCAGGAAGGATAAGGGTCGTCCTGCCTGGCCACCCCTAGGAAAAGGGCTGGGATGGTGATCTCAGATTTAAAAGGCTGCCCTACAACCGTGGTTATAATGTTGGAAAATAAAAAGAAGAAATTTAGCGTTGCCATGGGGATTTAGGTCCAGGTGTAGAGAAGACAGGAGAAAATTTAAGGTCCGTTTGCACCGGTCAGCAGTTAAGGCTCCCTAAGGTTGCAGTGCTCAGTCCAAGCAGGATGCGTCTCGGAAACCCTGAAGCTGGGCAGTGAGAACCCCCGGGACGCGCACAAGAAGAAAGGAACTTCAAGGTCTCACCAGCGTTTATGGCGACCCCTTCCGGGAGGAATCCTCCACGAAACGGAAGGTTCACCAAGGAAAGGCGTTTTAAAAAATGGACTACATCTGCTAAAGGAATTAAATGTGTAAACCTCCGTGCTACTGAAAACCATCGAGTCCTTAGGTACCTCCACTCCTCCGCGCAAACACCAGGCACTTCCGCGGTCTGCCATCCTTGGCAAAATTTTCTACCCATAAATGAGTTTGGGGAGCAAACTTTAAATCCTTTTCTAAGTTTTCTTTCGATTCTTTCTCATGCCTATGAAGGAAGTTCCTATCTCTCCTTTGGTTGTTTCCCAGCTCTGCCGGTCCATGCCAGTCAGTCCGGATTGAGACCCCCGCTGGGATGGCTGCCCTGCACCAGCTTGCCAAGGAGTGGACAGAAAATGACATATAAAAATGCGTGGACCACACAGGCTGTCCTCGCACCCAGAGGACGCGACGTCCTTTGACTGGATTTGGAATACACAACTACAAAATATGGCAATTTAGCATTTGAGAAAATACCAAAAACCACAAGGTCTCTCTGACGTTCTTTGGTGCCTTCTCCCCTGAAGTGGGCCATATAACTCAGAGGATCATCCCGTGAAAGTAGGTCTTAAGACCCTCATTTTTGACGAGGTCTTTTCTATACAAGGAGAAAAGGGATGAAGACACAAGAGGCCAAGAAGAATCTGAACAGGCTTTACTAAGTTCCCCTCAGTTTATTACCATTCAATCATATGTTCTATGTCCAAATCTAGAAATAAAAATACAGGTTTTCCAGTTTCCTTTGATATTCATTTCTGAAGGTTCCGGTGTCTTGTAAAAAATAAATAAATTATTTAATTAATTAAATAAATGCGTATGACGTTCTCTGTCGTTAATCTGCCTTTTGTTAGGAGGCCTCAGTTACGAACCTAGCAATTTGTGAAAAAAGTTTTTCTCCCTTATAACTTCCTTATAAGTGCTTTCCAGACAACAATGCAGAAGTCTCCAAAGGAAAATACAGGGGTTGCTTTCCAGGCAAATTTCACACTGAAGAAACTGAGTGCTTTTGGAATTTCTGGCAGAGGGACTGGAAATTTTGGGTTATTTAAATCTTTTCCAGTTGAATTTGATGACCAGGAGGTTTTGGGAACCACTAGGCCTAGCTCCCTTAGAACTGAAATTAACTAGGATTCCAGAGAAAGTTTAGAATAGGGAAGGAAAGAGAGATATGAGAGCAGGAAGCACAAGAGGTAGGAGGATGACTTCTGGGGTAGTTGGTCTCTTTTAAAGAGACAAAGATTTGGCCAGCTCCATGACCCTGCAAACCTGTAATCCCAACAGCTGGGAGGCTGAGGTATGAGCATCAAAGCCAGCTTCAGCAATTTAGTGGAGCGCTAAGCAATTTAGAGAGATCTTGCCTCAAAATAAAAAGGGCTGAGGATGTTTCTCAGTAGATAAGTTCATCTGGGTTCAATCCCTGGTACAAAAAAGAAAAAAAAAATAGGATTTGGATGCACAGATCTCAACATGTGCCCGCTCTTTGTTGCTCATGTGCTTTCTCCAGGTAGTACAGAAGAAAAAAAGACCCGTTTCTGTAAAGTATGGAAGCAGAAGTCACTGATTCTTTTTTTTTTTTTTCTTTTTTAAGGTAGATGAAAGGGAAATATTAGATCCTTTTTATTTTTTTTAAATATATTTATTTTATGTGGTGCTGAGAATCAAACCCAGTGCCTCACACACGCTAGGCGAGCACGCTACTACTTGAGCCACATCTCCAGCCCAGTCATTGATTCTTCTAGTCAAGTTTTCCACAAAGTTTAGGTGCATCAAAATCATCAGGACAGCCTGTTGAAAAATAAATTGGGGACATGATCCCCAGGTTTTCTTATTCATTTGGTCCAGGTGGACCCTAAAAATGTACAGTTTTAACAGATTTCCAGTGATTAGAGCTGAAGATGCCCTAAATTATGTTACAGATCAGAGTATGGAGAAAAGAAAGAAATAATAGAAGGTCATTTTTACTGACAGTTTCAAGCCAAAACAACAAAGAAAAGAAAAACTGCTTGTCATTCCTTTCCTATATGTTAAAGACTATCCATCAAGGTGTCATCACATTCTGATTTTAGTACCAACCAACCAAGAAGCAGCAAAAAATTCTCTTTATTGACCATCCTCTTATCTCGGTCCTTTGCCTATCCTTCCTCTCTTATCTTTACCCAATATAGGTTCAATGTAAACAATTTATATTTCCTTCTTCCATATCTTCATTATAAAATACCCAGGTTCCTTAGATCTAATAGAGTTGCTATCTGGCTATGCTGCTGGTAGCTTAAGGGATTAACCCCAGGACCAATACATTTATTTTTGGCTAGCATCTGAAACAGCTTAATAAACCCTTATTTCAGAAACTTCTTGGTCTTCAAAGTTTGATTTAACACTAGATTATGCTGATAATCCTGGGGCCAAATTTCAGAACCTCTGCTTAAGAGACCTGGCTCCTTGGGCTGGGGATATACCTCAGTTGATACAGTGCTTGCCTTGCTTGGATAAGGCCCTGGGTTCCATCCCAAGCACCACCAAAGGGAAAAGAAAAAAAGAGAGAGAGAGAGATCCAGTTCCTTTTGGCTGAGACTATCATGACTTTGAGAGTAGTAGTATATCACTGCTCACAGAGTCACTAGATGGGCTCTGCATTCCTCAGATACATCTGCTAAAGCATATGTTTGAAATTCTTTAGTCATGTATAACTGCATTTTGAAAGTATCCACAAGAAAATCAGCCTGTGTGATTATGAAGGAGCAGTATTAGGTGTGTCAAAGTGGGACATGGGTCTGCTTAGGCTTATGCAGCTCCAGCTGCAGTAGGAAACACCAACTTTTGGCATATATAGTTGGGAACCCAAGGCAAAGAATAAGAAAAAAACCACAGACTGCAAATATTTATAATTTACAATATTATAATTTACAATATTCAGGAAAAAATGAATTTTCTTAGAATTAAGCATCTAAGAAGACTTTTATTTCTAGCACCTGAGGTTTAAATGTCAATACATATGTACACAAATTAATGTTTTTCTTCTCCAAGTAAAAAGATATTAAAACCCACTTGCTTCTGGGATGCTCTTCATAGCATTTATAGCTGGTTCTTCTGCTCTTCACACACTGCAATTGATTAAAAAGAAGTCTCAAGAACAAAACGGTGAAAAAGCTAGGGTTAGCATACAATCGGAGAGTTGTTAATCATAAACCCTGTTCTCTGTTCTGCTCTAAGGAAAGTCCAATGAGTTTCTTCTGTAATTGTTCAACAGAACAATGCTAAAGTTTTAAAGTAGCAGAGGTTTTAAGGATATAAAGGAAAGATCCTATATGAGCCAGAGAAGGATTTAGAGACTTGCTGTTGCACTCAGATAATACATTGCTGTACATACTCTTGAGTAATATGAATGTTATTATTCACAATAATAAGAAGAGGAAGACCATGATTTTTGCTAGTTTGGTGTTTATTTGCAAGAAGTGGGATGGTATCCAGAAGGGATGAAAATATGTTTGTAATAGAATAAGAATTTAAGATACTTATGGGACAGCCTCATGGAAATGTTTAATAAATATTATGATGTTTGGGTCTGAAAATCTGTGGAGAACTCTTATCTATCTTTGCTTTTATGTATCTATGAAATAGAATGCCCATGAATAAAAACAGTTAGAGGACAAAAAAAAAATGACCTTTGAGATTTGGGGATGAAAATTCATTAATGAAATTCATGGAAAACTAACAAAAATTCTTTGCTTAATCAAATAGTAGTCAGGTTTCTAAAACTTCTCCTAGGCCCATCTGTGTGCTTCCTTATAAAATCCAGTTTGGTCAAAGAAACCTGATAAATCAGTTTAGGAAGAAGTCTCTCCCTATATGATCATCTTCTTTGTCTGATTGAGTTCCCTATCCTCTGGGTAAGCTTTTGCGTGTATGAGCACATTTGCTGTTGAATTACCTGGAATTATCCTCTAATTTTCCTAACTTTCCACTTATTTATCTTTTCCTTGCACTCTCATAGATTTCCTCAGCATTTGAGTGTGGAGATCAGTGAGAGTGATTGAGTCCAGTGTCTGAAATTGGGGTCCCCGATGACTTCATTCCCAGGAGCTGTGTGCCTGAGAGCAAGGTGAAACCAATAAGACTCTACATAGAGCCTCCCATGGAGAGATTGCCATAGCATCATGCACCTTTGCACAGAAACTTTCCCGGGTACCAAGCATGCCACAACCATGAAGTCATCTGGGACCCCAATCTCAGACACTGGTCTCCCAATCACTGTAACTGCTTTCCACATTAGAGAGTCATCACCACATGAAACTTCCCACGGAAATCTCTTTTCAAAGATCTGAAGGAGGAAAATATAAGGTACAATGATCCCATCCTACCTGCTCTTTTACTGCTCTAGCTCTTTGTTAAAGGAAAAGAGAAGGGAATTCCTAAAAATCCCTATCCAGATAATTGGGCATGTTTACCTTTTACTATATAATCCTTAAAGGAGGACAGTAAAACACTATGTCCCTCAATGTCCCCAAGCCAAAAATCCTCCCAAGTTAAGGCAAGAATGAGAGCAAGCCTGGGCTAGAAAGTCCAGATACAGATTATCCCAAGGATCCCTTTCCCCTTTGTTTCTCAGCTTCCTGCTGCCATGAACAGAGTAACTTTCCTCCCTGCACCCTTCAGCCATGATGCCCTACCTCACCTCAGGCCCAAAACAATGGGTGTGTTAGTCAGCTTTTCCTCACCATGACCAAGTACTCAATAAGTGCAACTTAGAGGAGGAGGAAAAGTTTATTTTGGCTCACAGTTTCAGAGACTCAGTCTATGGTCAGCCAATTCCAATTGCTCTGGGCCCATTGTGAGGCTGAACATGGGGGTAGAGGAGGAGCACTGCTCAGCTCATGGCAGCCAGGAAACAGAAGAAAAGAGGTTGCAGCAGGGATAAACTCTTCCAGGGCATGCCCCCAGTGACCCACCTCCTCTAGCCATGTTCTATGTTACCACCCAATACAGTAATCTTTTCAGATTATTATTTCATCAATTGGATTAATCCAATGGTTAGGTTATAGCTCTGATAATCTAATTATTTCAACTCTGAACATTTCCACATTATCAGGAGATTTGGGAGGAACCTCATATGCAAACCATAACAAATGGAGTCAGTCGATCACAGACTGAGACCTCTGAAAGAGTAAGCCCAAATAAATTCCTTCCTTTAAAAACTGTTAATGTCAGGTATTTGGGTCAGAGTAACAAAAACCTAACTAACACAATGAGACACTGACTTAATTTCTCTTTACTCTTTTTCTGCATTTGTAAATGTAATCGGCAAGTACTGAAGATACTTAGGGAACTCAAATCATTCTAGAGCCTCCCCTGTAACTTATCTAGTTTCCTTATTATGTAACCTGCATAGAGTCAAGAATTTTGTACTGACGGGAGTACATACTTTCATTCTGTGACCTCCCTTACTCTCCTGAAGTTCTTTTTCACTCCCAGATTCAATGAATTTGGGGAAGCAAAGGATGGAGAAAAAGTAAACGAGAACAGGAAATCTTGGAGCAGGGAGGTTGGCAGCTTGGCACAACGTCTTCTCATCCAAGGACCCATGGAAATGATTGAAAAAAAGTATTTGGAAGAATAAAAATATTAACAGCCCTTTAAAAGGAAAAAGGTTTTAGATAAAATGAACCAGCCATATAAAAAATAATGACATAATTTAAACCAATCTTTCAAAAAGGGAAAGGGACTCTAATAATTGGCATTCCTTATATTTTTGTTGCATTCAACACACATATAGAATGTGTCACCTACAGATTCCAGTTTCCATTTACAGTGAGCCCTCGGTATCCATGGGTTGGTAATTAGTGGATTCAACCAACTGTCCATTGAAAATATTCTGGAAAAAAAATTCCAGAAAGTTTCAAAAAACAAACAAACAAACAACAACAACAACAAAAAAAAAAAAAACAAAGCTTGAATTTGTGGCAAAGTGCTGCACTAAATTCTCATGAATGACGTGATGTATAGGCATGGTATTAGGTATTGATAAGTAATATAGAAATGATTTAAGGCATATGAGAGAATGTATGTAAGTTATATGCAATGTACATAAGTTATATGCAAAGACTACTTGCATTTTACATAACAGACTTGAACATCCATGGATTTTGTTATCTACAGGGATCATAGAATCAACCCTCTCCCATACTGAGGGCCCCTGCATTTAAAGCAAGTGAGAATTTTAAGAAGTTTTGAATTTGACAGGAGAATCCTCTTCACTTTTTGCACTTCATATTTGTTCATGGTGATATTGTGTTTTATTAATAATTGCTGCATCTTTATACAATCTTTTCAGCTTTTAGGGTAAAGGTTAAGTACCTTCCTAAATGAATTGGGGCATTTTTGGCCCCTTTTGTGTTCTGCAACAATTTATATAATCCTAAAGGACAGGAAAGCGCACATATTATTATTCTAAAACTTTTTCTTATAAGACCTGCTCCCACCCCGACTCCATGGTCAATGTTCCTAGGTGCGAGTGCTGAGCTACTTCTAGCTCAAAGTAGACTCTCTAAAAATGTTGACTGAATGATTCTACAATAATTTGAGTTTGGTCTTATCCCCAAAAGAAGACACTTTATATGAAAACAGTAGGGGGAAAAAAGGAGAAACTGTTGGGGAAAACTTTTTGTGGGAGAGTATAACATTGAGGAAAGGAAAAGTTTTGCTTTTATTTATTTTATTTAAAATAACTCATTATTTTCAAGGAACCAAAACTATGACATAAATGGGTAGACAGATGTTATTGCCTTACTTCTAGTGTGGAATGTTTCTCACCTTTTATCCACCCACACTTTTGGAGACTGTGGGGGCTCACCCCAAAACTCTATTGCTCAGTGGGTTAGCCCACAAGTGAGTTAATCTTGACAACTCGTCAAAACAAAGTTAAATTTGAGAAGTCTTTGAGGTGTCAAGCTGGAAGTCATCTAGGCTCCAGAAAAACATCACCCTGATCAGCAGCCGTTGCCTACATTCCTATAAAACCAATAATGTTAATTAAATGAGTGACCTATTTTTTTCCCCAGCCTTAAGCCAATCTTGCACTTCCACAGCAAAACCCCATTTTCCAAGGTCACTATCACTGTTCTCAGACTACCAATCTCCAAAGATGTCCTGTGTGCGCGCGCTCTCGCTCCTCCGCATTGTTTTCGTAAGGATAACAACTGCAGTATCAGACCCGGTTGAAATTTCTTCCTCTTTACCCTGTCTCTCCATCATCATTAATCAAAGACCGAGTTCACACTGAAGAACCATCTAACTACCTGCTCTTTCATTGTTCCTGGGATCCAATTTTTAGAAAGTTTTGTAAATTGTTAATTGTTAGTGAATTTTAATTTCAAATAAGGAAGTTTTAATCGAGGGATCCTTACCATTAGAAAAGTACCCTTCCCCCAACTCGTTATATTGTCTTTGGTTATTACGTGAGCAGACCTTTCTATCAGTTGGCCGCGTGGCCTAATGGATAAGGCGTCTGATTCCGGATCAGAAGATTGAGGGTTCGAGTCCCTTCGTGGTCGGAGTTTTTCCTTTCCCCTCTCCTAGCACTACTGAAGAATTAAGGGTGGAAAATGCTCAGTGATATTGATCTGCGTCACAGTATTTTCCCTCCTGTCACTGTCACCTCAACTGATTGCTGCACTCAGTTCTTCTGGAGTGTTTGCTGTGATAAGTGGTTTACAAATGTAGAAGTAAAAAAGCATGTCCTCCACAAAGGTAAGAAAAAGAACAAAACATTTCTAGGAAGAAAATAGGCAAATAGGCAAGGAGGTCGGTCTCAATATTCTAAACAAAATTTTATTGTTTATGAAAGCATGATGCAGGGGTTTTATTGTTTGTTTTGAGGCATAAAATATATTTAACATAAACAGTGCATTTCAATTATTTTAAGTGTAAAATTCAGTGGCATTAATTACCTTCAAAAAGTTGAACAACTATCAATGAAAACTATTTCCAAAATGTAATAACTTCCAATTCTCTACTTTCCCCCAGCCCTTGGTCACCTCTAATATAATTTCTGTCTTTATGAAATTGGCTACTCTAGATATTTCATAAAAGTAGAATCATACAATATTTGGTTTTTTGTTTGTTTGTTTGTTTTTGTGTGTGTCCTGTTTCACTTAGTAAATGTTTTCAAGATTCATCCTGCTGTACCATGTATCATAGCATATATCAGAATTTTATTCCTTAACCATGTTTGGCAGCACACATGCAACTTCAAGGCCACTTTGAAAGGCCCTGTCTCAAAATGAATAAAAAGGGTTGAGAGTATAGTTCAGTGGTAGAGATGCTTGCCTAGAATGTACTGGGTTTAATACCCAATACTGGGGGTGGGGGGTGGAGTGTATGACTGAATAATCAATAACAACATCAAAACAGAATTTGTGATAATGCAATTTTTATTTATTTATTTTTTAAATAAGAGAGTTACTTGTTCCCAGACACACTAAGGATTTTTTAGTATACATACCACACCATTAAACTGTGTTGTGAGGCAAGGGTATCTCTTCTCATCACTCCTAATCAACATTGTACTGAAAGCCCTAGTTAATGCACTAAGTCATGAAAAAGAAAGAAAAGATACATACATTGGGAGGAAAGAAAACGCTTGCTCACAGAAGACATAATTGTCTATGTAGAAATTCCCGGGCTGGGGATGTGGCTCAAGCGGTTGCGCGCTCGCCTGGCACACGTGCGGCCCGGGTTCAATCCTCAGCACCACATACAAATAAAATAAAGATATTGTGTCCACCGAAAGCTAAAAAATAAGTAAATATTAAAAAAAAAAAAATTCCCTCAAAAAAAAATTTTTTTTTTTTTAAATGAGGAATGGAGCAGGAATCATCCAAGATGAACCTAGAGCTTCCAGGAAGATGGCACTTCATATTTCTTCATATTTTTAAAATGAAGAAGTAAGAAAGACATTCCCAGATAAGTAAAAACCCAGAGAATTCATTGCTAGAAGGCCTGCTTTACAAGAAACAGTAAAGGAAGTTCTTCAGGCTGAAAACAAGTGACACTAGACAGTAATTCAGAATCCACATTTTTTTTAAAAAGGTAATTAGGTAATTGCAAAAGATAATAATAAATTATATAATTATTTTCTTAACTCATTTTTAACTGATTTAAATAACAAACTGATAGAATAATACATATGTATTGGGGATCTATAACATAAAAATGTAATATATTTGACAGTAACAGTATAAAGAAGGAAGGATGAAACAAACTGTAATTGAGTAAAAAAGTAACAGCAGATGGTAACTCAAATCCACAGGAAGAAATGGAGAAAAACACTAGCTGGGGGAAAAAAAATATCCGCCAAGAGGAGGAAGAGAAGAAGAAGGTTAACACAATGAAAAATATCTGTGAACAAACTTCATCTTTCAGTTTTGTTTGTTTGTTTTCTTTTGTTGTTATTGTTGTTTGAGACAACAATAAATTGTTTAGGGCCTGGCTAAATTGCTGAGGCTGGCTTTAAACTCACAATCCTCTTTGCCTCAGCGTTCTGAGCCACTGGGATTACACTAGCTCTTTTCAGTTTTTAAAACCTTTCTTTACACCTTTTAAAAAGTTGACTCTAGTTGGTAGAGTGGGTGCCTCACATGCACAAGGCCCTGGCTTCAATCCCCAGAAGTTAAAAAAAAAAAAAAAAGAGAGAGAGAAAAGAAAGAAAGAAAGAAAAGAAAAAGTTAACTCTAAATGTGTCATAAACTTAAATGTAAAAGCTAAAAGTATAAAACTCTTAAAGAAGACATAGGAGTAAATTTTTGTGACATTCTGCTAGGCAAAGATTTCTTAGATATGATACCAAAGCACAAGTGTAAAAGAAAAAAATAAATTCGACTTCACAAATTAAAAAATTTTGTGTTTTTAAAAATACCATCAAAAAAGTAAAATAAAATCCACAGAGTAGGAGAAAATATTTGCAAACCATATATTTGATAAGAGAACTGAATGGAGAATATATAAAAGGTCCTTATAAATCAATGGTGAAAAAATAACCCAATTAAAAACTGAGCACAGGAGGGCTGGGGATATAGCTCATTTGGTAGAGTGCTTGCCTCACATGCACAAGACCCTAAGTTTAATCCCCAGCACCACCGCCACCACCCCAGAAGGAAAAGGAAGTGAATTACATTTCCCTCCATATATAGATGCTACTATATATTGAAATAGGAACCTCCTACACTGTTGGTGAGAATTTAAAATGCTGTAACTACTTTGCAGAACAGTTTGTCATAGAGTTACCAAGTGTAATTATAATTTCCTTTTAGATATAGGTCCAAGAGAAAAGAAAACACATATCCACATGAAGACTCGGTCAAGAGTGTTCATATCGGCATTATTCATTATAGCCAAAAAGTAGAAACCCAACAAATGTGATGAATGGAAAAATAAAATGTGGTTTATCCATACAACAGAATGTTATTCAGCCATAAAAGAAACAAAGTATTAATACATGCTACAATATGAACTTTGAAAATGTTATTTTAATATTAAAGAAACCAGACATGAAAGATCACATATTCTATGACAGTCTTTATATGAAATGTCCAGAACAGGCAAATGTGCAGGGACAGAAAGTAAATTAGTAGTTGTCTGGGCTGGAGAATGCAAATGAGGTAAAGTGAAGACTAGAGGACTAGAGGACTAGAAGATGCAGGGTTTCTTCTTCTTCTTCTTCTTCTTTTTTTTTTTTTTTTTTTTTAAGGGAGAGAGGAGAGAGGGAGAGAGAGAGAGAGAGAATTTATTTATTTATTTATTTATTTATTTTAGTTCTCCGCGGACACAACATCTTTGTTTGTATGTAGTGCTGAGGTTCGAACTGGGCCGCAGGCATGCCAGGCAAGCGCGCTACCGCTTGAGCCACATCCCCAGCCCCAGGGTTTCTTCTTGAAGTGATGAAAATAATGCAAAATTATTGTGCTGATAATTACATAACTCTGAATATACTATAAATTTTTGAACAATATACTTGAAATGGGTGAAATGGGTAAAGCTCTTTTTTTAATATTTATTTTTTAGTTGTACACAATACCTTTATTTTGTTTTATTTTTATGTGGTGCTGAGGAGCGAACCCAGGGCCACACATGTGCTAGGCAAGTGCTCTACCACTGAGCCCTAAATCTCTTTTCAATAAGTTAAAAGGGCTAGGGATATTGCTCACTCAGTAGAAATTAAAAGCAGAATACTATTTAACTATCACTAAGAAAATGGAATGCTCAGACATAAGTTTTTTATTTTAAATTTAACAGATACATAAAACACAAAAATTGCATATATTTATTGGAGAATTGTGTGATATTTTGATACATATATGCACTATGTACTATCATTTTTAAAAACATGTATGTATATATGTATGTAAGGTCAGGGTGAAGCCTAGGTAGGCCTATGCATGCTAGGCAAGCACTGTACCAGGGAGCTGCACCTCTGCCCTTTAATATCATTTTAAACTTGCCTAACTCCTCAAATACTTATCTTTTTATGATTAAAAAAAATTTCCTTCCTCTAGCTTTTTGAAATATATGGTACATTATTGTTATCATTTAATCCTAACAAAACTTCATGAAGTATGTACTATTTTATTCCCATTTTGTAGATGAGCCTCTAGAGCTAGAGTACTAGAAGCACTAAAAAAGAATGAGTTATTCTGATTGTTGCCTAAAGAGCAAATTTATGTTTCAGTTTGCAAAAACACTGAATCAAGTAGCTGAAAGTTTGGGATTCCTCCGCAAAAAAGGGGTTGCTAGACTGGTGACAGAAACCAAGATGGAAAAAAAGAACATGAAATTTGGGTTGGATGGAAGTGGGAACAATCTGTGACTAAGACTGGCAAAATCCTCTAGGTTTAGATGGCTGAGGAGTTTGCTTTCATCCATCTTAACCTCATCAACCAAATCCCGTGTACAATACGTAGTGGGAGTCGGGGTGAAGGGGACGATCAATTAAACCACGAAACACATCAGGATTACAGCATGTTTCTCAAAGTGCGACCCCCCCCCCCGCCCCCAGTCGCACTGGCAGAAAATTTGTTAGAAATCTCGATTATTGGCCCCATTCCAGACCTTCTGAATCTGAAATTCGGGGTGGGCCAGGTAATCTGAATTTTGGTTGCCACTGCAGGGGATTTAATGCACGCTACTGTTTCAGAACTGTTGGTTAGAGAAAAGAATTGCTAGAAGAGGTAAAAGATTACAAACAGAAATAAACGTAAAGAAACAGTGTACCTTCATTCCCAGAGGCTGCTCTGACTGTTTGCCCCGCCAGGACAAGCAGCAAGGGACCTAAACTGAGTTCGAAGCCAAGAGGCAGGTGGAAAGGGGATTACCCCACTCTCCAATAATCCGGAGGGAATCTCTGTAGTTGGTATTTTTGCTTGCTCCGGATCAGCGATCTCTTCCTCCCCTCTAGCCACAATCCGCTTTCCACCACCTTTATTGTCTTCTCTATTCCCACCAGAATGTAATCTCCATGAAGGCACAGATTTTTGCTTGTTTTATTCATTACTAGCACACAGTGGACACTACAATGTTTGCCAAATGAATGCATTTAAATTATATTCATTCTTGAAAATGCACAAAATCTGAAAGATTGAAGACAAAGCCCAATATGGAACCAAATTGGCTGTTATCACAGAAACCTTGGGGGAAATTGGCTAGAAAGGAACAGAATGAAGAGAAACATTTAACTTTTTGCATATTAGACTTCATGTATTTTTTTTTTTTTTTAATGGAGGGCAGTGAAGCCTATTGATGGATATGCTGGTGGCTGTCTTTGGCAAAATGACTTTCCTGCTACTGAGTAAGAACGACAGAACTACTAAAAACTCGGATTATACTATTTGCAAACTTCTAAATTGTTCCCGGTGTCGACTCAGTCCTGGTCAGTGCTAAATGAGTGTCAACTAGATTAGTTACCTTATCAACCACATTTCAGAATTCCTCTTTGAAACGAACTTTCTGATGTAAGTAACAACTTGAACTTTAATTAAATGTTTTTCCATACATGTCACATTTAAAAGCATTCTGGTTAGAATGAATTAGCAAATGTTGGATAAGATTGACAGACGAAACTGAGCTAGCAGGTGGCTCACTGCTGTAATCCCAGCAACTAGGGAGGTGGAGGCAAAGAATCAAGAGTTCAAAGCCAGCCTCAGCAATTTAGCAAGGCACTAAACAACTCAGTGAGACCCTGTCTCTAATAAAATACAAAGAGGGCTGGGGATGTGGCTCAGTGGTCCAGTGAGTCTGAGTTCAAGCCCGTACAAAAATAAAATATACAAAAATAAAATATACAAAAATAAAATATACAAAAGTAAAATATACAAAAATTAAATATACAAAAATAAAATATACAAAAATTAAATAAACAAATAAATCTGTTGTTGAACAACATATGACTTGCTCCTGAAAGCTTTCCCACATTTATTACATTTATAAAAGGATATCTCCTGAGTGGATTCCATGATGGTAAATTGAATTGGACTGACCAAAAAAAAAAAAAAAAGGCTTCATCACATTTTTCACATTTGTAGTCTTTCTTCAGTGTGGATTCTTCGATGTAGAATAAGGTGAAAACTTTGACAAAAGGTTTTTCCACAGTCATTGTAATTTAAGGTTTGTCTCCACAGTGGATTCTCTGGTGTACTTTTAGGTTGAAGTTCACATAAAAGGCTTTTTCCACACTTGCTACACACACGTCTTCTCTTCAGTGTCAATCTTCTGATGGCTAATACAGTAGAGTTTTGTGAATAGTTTCCTTGAGTTTTCAGAGCTGCCCTTGTGTTTGTTGGCTTCTCTACCATCAGGAAGCAAGCACCTCTGAATCTTTCAAGTATCTTCACTTGTGATTTTATTTATTCAGAAATGTTTTGTGTAAGATCAGTTCCCTGTTGTCAATCCTGGCCTACCATCTGGAAAAAAAAATTAAAAAAAATATATATATATATATAAAAACATGCAAATTATCTCTTTTATTTCACTGTCTGGAAGTTTTTAAAATGATAGAAATAATACTAAAGAGGCAAAGCATATAATTCAGGCAGTGGAAATCATTCCTGAGTAATTTTTAGTTTTTGGTATTTTTTGTAGTATTCATTTTTAGAAAAGCATAAAGAGTTTGTTTAGTGAAATGGAAGTAATGTTCCAAGATGTGTGGAGTGGTCTGCCTCTCAGAGAGAAAACAGCCTTTCTGGGTAGTCTTTAGAATGACTGAACTTGTTGAAAAGTAGGGGTATGAAAAATAGGACTTTTATTATTCCTTTATCTTATTTACTTATTTAACTGTAATATCTTATTTAGTGCTACTCAAAATTGCCAGATGACATTATACTAACACCACATATAAACAAATAAATGAATAAAGGTCCATCAATAACTAATAATTTAAAAAAATGCAATCAATATACACCCTCCTCATTGACAGCCTTATTGCCAAAAAAAAAAGTCAGCTGAAATAAACTGTGTTTAGTGATGTATTGATTTAGCACCTACTGCAAATTTATGAGACCAGTGAACCATACTTTGAGTAGTCCTGCTGTTTAGCAGTGTTTCAAATGAAGATTTTATCTGTCAGTGGTAAAGAGAAACTTAAGTGTAATAATTACTAATTCATGATGCTATATCCTTCCTACTTTTTTGGTATTGAAAATACTATTAAATGATAGTGATAGAAGATAGTAGTTAGGAATAGACTTGTGTCCCCAAAATTCATATGAGAATCTGTAACCACCAAATCAGTGTGATAGTATTTGGCTTTTTGGAGGTATCAGATGACATCATAAGGAGAGAGGCTCCATAATGGAATAAGTGCCCTTATAAAAGACATCATAACAGCATTCTCTTTCTCTGCCATGTGAGGACACAGCAAGAACGTGACCACCTACAAGACAGGTAGAAAGCCCTTACCAGGAAATGAATTAGCTGGCACTCTGATCTTGGACTTCTTGGCCTTCAGAACTGTGAGAAAATTACTTTCTAATGTTTAAGCCATTTATCTGAGGTATTTTGTTATGGCAATCCAAGCAGATTAGAAGAGCTGTTTTATTCACATTCTTTCTTAGAAATAAAGGCTTGGAAACCCTATAATTGTGACTCAAATTATTCTTTTTTTAAAAAATTATTCTTTTAAAAATATTTTACATGCCCTTGAAATCATAGAGTCTAGAAACTACTATTTCAAGTGTGATTATAAAAGTAGCAAAATATTCTTGACAGATCTTTGCCATCAACTAACAGTATAGAAACTAAGTGCTTCAGTTTTTTCACCTTTAAGGACAGAAACTTGGAACTTGATGTTTCTGTGGGTTCCATCTCCTTCCAGGGCATTTTCTGTGTATTTCTAATAGGAACCTAGGAAAAATTGGATACAAAAGGATTCATGACCACACCACCACCAGAGATGGGAGGAGAGGCCTGCCTGCCTCACTGTGACACGGGTTTCTTATTCACCAAAGCGTGGCTCCACAGCCCAACATCTGGGTACATATAAGCTTGAGGCTGCCACCACCACAAAACTGGGATATCACCACTTGCATCAAGGGACAAAAATAAGGACCTATAAGATATCACCAAGGTCCCTGTGATCCTGGCTGCACCAAAGGTATCTCTACTCAGGGTGCTAACATTTACCCTGTTACTGAGGTAACAGGGAGTCTTGCATGGGGTTGCCTATCTCATTTCTTCTACTAACAGGCAACTTCTTATGATTACCCTCTCACTAGTCATATAATACCTCCATATTCTAACATCCTACCTCATAAACTTCTCAGCCAACCCCCCAGACCCCCCTTCTACCATTAGAAACTAAACCATTATACAAATCTATTGACTATAAGGTAGAAGATAACCGAACTCACCATTTCTGATTATAGTGACAAAACTGTAAATGTAAAAAATAGAAGCTAACCAATATATGGCTGCACGTTGGGTACATTGAGTACTGAAATATTGATCTCTCCCTTAAAAATGTAGTATTGGTAACATATAGGGACACTATAAGACAACAGGGCAGAAGCTGTCATTCCTCGGATCTACGCTGCAAGAAAGGAAGACTCATAGACATCATGAAAAAACAAGAGAGAAAAGTGCCCCAAACAAATCAAGATAGAATCCATAGATAGTGAAGTAGATGCAATGTCAGAGAAGGAGTTCAGACTACACATAACTAAAATGATTTGGGAATTAAAGAATGACCTAAGTGAGCAGATACAGGCAAAAATCACTCTATCAAAGAGACAAGAGAGCAAATACAAATTGTAAGAGATTAGTTCAAGAAAGAAAGAGAGATACTGAAAAAAAACAGAAATCCTTGAAATGAAAGAAAAAATAAGCCAGTTAAAAAACTCAATATATAGCATCACCACAGATCACTTGGAAGTCAGGACCTCAGACAATGAAGACAAAATATACAATCCTGAAAATAAAGTTGATCTCACAGTAAAGATAGTAAGAAACCATGAACAGAATATCCAAGAATTATGGGATACCATCAAAAGACCAAATTTAAGATTTATTGGGATAGAGGAAGGTTCAGAGATTCAAACCAAAGGAATGCACAATCTCTTCAATGAAATAATAGCAGAAAATTTCCCAAGCATGAAGAATGAACTGGAAAATCAAATACAAGAGGCCTATAGGACATCAAATGTACAAATGTATAGATCTATATCAAGACACATTATAATGAAAATGCCTAGCTTACAGAATAAGGATAGAATTTTAAAAGCTGAAAGAGAAAAATCAGATTACCTATAAGGGAAGACCAATTCAGATCTTAGCAGATGTTTTCAACCCAGACTGTCAAAGCTAGGAGATTCTGGAACAACATATACCAAGCTCTAAAAAATAATGGATGCCAATCAATAATCTTATATCCAGCAAAATTAAGCTTCAAATTTGATGCTGAAGTAAAAACCTACCATGATAAACAAAAGCTAAAAAATTTACAGCAAGAAAGCCTCACTACAGAACATTCTTGGCAAAATATTCCATGAAAAGGAAATAAAAAACAACAATGAAAATTTGCAAAGGGAAGAACTACAATAAAGGAAAAACCAACCAAAGGAGAAACCAAGTCAAGCTAAATATAAAAAAATAAACAAAAATGGGTATATTACAGTTCATGTCTCTTTCAACTGTTTTTGATGAATTTTTACACATAAAAATTTTAACTACAATATCATCTGATTTTTCAGATTTTTGTTTATTTCATAATTTTTATTTCCCATTTCTCTTCACAAAGTTACACAAATTATGTTCTTTAAAAGTTTTAGCATTTTATGTTATGTTTTAATATATGATTAATCTGGTATGTGTATATACATTGCCTGTGATATGAGGTATATTTTACTTTCTTATAATTAAAAATCCTTTATTCAAGATTCAAAGATGAAAAAGATTAATCAGAGTAAAAACTATTTAATAAGGTATTTATAAAGGTAAGGGCAAGGTTGAGGGAAACTAACAAAATTTGTGAAGCACCTTTCCTTCAGTAAACTTGAAGAGGAAGGAGGTAAAATAAGAGAGAGCCATTATGAAAAACTTGTAGGAGAAGGTGACCTAACTGAAGTTATTCCCATCAAAAGCATGTAGAAAACAACTCACAGTTTAATAGAGCCTTATAGGAAGGAATAAAACACCTTGCTCTACTTTTGTATATTCTAAGTTCATCTCTTTGGTGTCCCTTTCTGATGGAACTCAACAAGAAACCACATAACAAGGGGACTTATCATGAAGCCTACAGCATGTCTCACCAAAAGGTGAAAGATGAAGAAAGGAGCCAATATAGCAGCCATTGGTTACATGAGGCTACTAAGTATTTGAAATGTATCTAGTCTGAATTGAGGTGTGCTCTGTGTTAAATAGACATAAGGTTCCAAAGAAGTACTAGGACAAAGAAAATGAACATGAAATACCTTACTAATAATTATTTTCCTTGTAAATTATGTTGGTAATCCATTGGGTTAAATAAAAATATATTAAAATTATTTTCTCTATTTGTTTTTTTAAAAAAAGAAGTAAAGGAGAACAAGGTAATATATTCTGTATCTTGACGGTAGTACTATATATCTATACATATGTTGTCATTTTTTACATTTGTGATATCAAAATTCATATAACTATAAAACTAAATAGGGTAAATTGTATCATATATAAATTATATCTCAACAAACATGACTTTAAAAAGAAATCTAGTTCATGAAGTGTTTTAACAGTATTGGGCACATACTAACCACCTGATAAATAATGGCTATTATTATGATTCAGTAAAACAACCTGCATCAAACTGTTTCATAGTGGGGTAGAGAGGGAGAGCATGGGAAGAACAGACAAACTCTAGATAGGGGCAAAGGGTAAGAGGGGAAGGGAGGGGGCATGGGGTTAGAAATAATGATGGAATGTGATGGACATGATTATCCAAAGTACATATATGAAGACACAAATGGTGTGAATATACTTTGTATACAACCAGAGATATGAAAAATTGTGCTCTATATATGTAATATCAATTATAATACATTCCGTTGTCATATATAACAAATCAGAATTAAAAAATAAAATAAAAAAGAACTATATAAAGAAAAAAGGATTCATGACCATTTAATATAAAAACTATAACTAAAAATTTTAAGAGAAAAATCCATGTACATCTCAAGTTTTCCATCTCTAAAGATACGAACAAAAATCAGAAGCTTAGGTATTCTAGATTTGAATAAAGAATACTGAAATTTGCCCATTTTCTAATTGCTAGGCAGTTTTTTTTTTTTCCCTAATTGCTAATTGCTATGCCTCCCATCAGACCAGAAATCTAAACACCCCTTACTTCCCAGAGGATAGTTCACTCTCTCTCGGCTCACTCAGTTCTCTAAGTCCTTCAGCACAGACACACATTTTCCTAATTTTTGGAAGATGCTTCTGCACCAAGGCCTGAAGTTCCTGGGTCAGGAACTGCTCCAGGATCTGCTCCTTACTGGGCAGTGCATCTCAGGTTTCAGCCCTATCCAAACAGCAGGAGCAGGTTCAGAACCTCTTGGGGTCCAGGTTTCTGCCCCCCTCCACAGAAAATCTTAACTAAGCTCCTCCAGAAATCTTCACCATAATTGATTTTAAGACTATCAGCAAAAGTGTCTCTACAAAAGAGTTTAATGTAGGTAAACTTCCTATTTTCCTGTTGCTCTATTTTATTTGGCCACCGGCCTGGAAGAAATCAGCACTCACAAAAGGTGCTGAACACCTCTTTACTAGTTTTTCACAAACACTTATCCAGTATAATAGTTTGTAAAAGTGTGTTTGCAAAATTTTCAAAATTATTCCTGGAGTTAACTGGGGACTCCTATTCCAGAGGCTTTGATTCTGCCGTCAGCAGGAGGAGTGGGGGTTATTAAAGGAACTCTTCAAGGATTGTATTCCAGGTGTGGTCTGGTGATGATGATGTGGTGGGGGGTCCCTGATGATATGTTAGGATTCACTTGTTAATTTGGGAGTTAGTTGCTTCCTAGATCCACTGGCAGATATCTCCTTTCTGTGAAGCACAGATAACTCAAGGTAATCTTGTTCTCCGCCCCCAGGTTAGGGAATGGGAGAGAGGGACAAGATAAAAAGGAAAAAACTTGTCCCTTTTAAAAATAAGCATTAGAGATCACCTAGACTGCGCTGTATGCCTAAATTCTCTGTCTAGTTTCGATTCTGCCCTTTTGACTCTCTGAGTAGAGGAATGGCAATAGATCAGAACAAGTGCCTTACCAAAGGCCGCAAGAAGCGAGCCAAAAAGAAAGTGGTTGATCCATTTTCTAAGATTGGTATAATAGGAAAGAACTGGCTATGTTCAATATAAAAAATATTGGAAAAACATTAGTCATAAGGACCCAAGGAACCAAAATTGCATCTGATGGCCTCAAGGGTTGTGTGTTCGAAGTGAGTCTTGCTGATGATTTGCAGAATGATGAAGTTTCATGTAGGAAGTTCAAGCTAATTATTGAGGACTTCAGGGGAAAAACTGCCTAACCAGCTTCTGTGGAATGGATCTTACTGGTGACAAAATGTGCTCCATGGTCAAAAAATGGCAGACAATCATCGAAGCTCATATTGATGTCAAGTCTACTGATGGTTATTTGCTGAGTCTGTTCTGTGTTGTTTTTACTAAAAAATGCAACAATCAGATACAGAGGACCTCCTATGCTTAGCACCAACAGGTCAACTGAATCCAGAAGAAGATGGTGGAAATCATGACAAGGGAGGTGCAGACAAATGACTTGAAAGAAGTTGTCAATAAACTGATTCCAGGCAGCAGTGGGAAAGACATAGAGAAGGTTTGCCAATCTATTTATCCTCTTCATGATGTCTTTGTTAGAAAAGTAAAAATGCTGAAGAAGTCCAAATTTGTAGTGGGAAAATACATGGAGCTTTATGGTAGTAGTTCTGTAAAAGCTGCTGGAGGTAAGATAGGTGCTAAAGTTGAGTGACCTAATGGTTATGAACCATCAGTTCAATAATCAGTTTAAAATTCAGATTTTTAATAGTTACAAATAAAAAGTCCTCTATGTGGAAAAAAAAAAAGCCTCAGAGCAAGGAGGGCTGAATTCAAAAGGTGAAGTGGACCACTGTTACAACACTACAGATAGTATTTACAGATCTCTTACTTTGTACTAGGAACAATTATGTATTTCACATACATTATCTCATTTCATTCTGGAATTCAAACTCATGGTAGCTGATCTCCTGATAGTCAATAACTTGAAACTGGAAAATACTTTGGCCTTTTGCCTGAGATGTCACGATGCTGCTAAACCCTCAAGTAGTTCACCTTTTGTTTTCTCAGAGAGCTAAATTCTGGTGTTTGGGAGAGATTGTGGTGTTTTTGCAAGTTTTTGAGGAAGAGATTTGGCAGGAGGCATTTTCCCTATCCCACCTGACAGATAAATGCTATGTACTTTAAAAAGTTGAAGGTGGAGGTGAGAAGTAAGAAATTCCATCAGTGTTGTGAAAGCTTTTCAGAGGATAATTAATTCTTACTCCATGAAAAAAAATAAACAATATGAGTTCTGCAGAGAGAAGTAAAATAAATCCAAGAACACAGGATACATTCTGGAAGCGAAACCATCTACTCCCACAGTAACTCTTGAAGGGAATTTAAATTATCCTTTCCTTTTGTTACAGAGCTGAGGCCTTTGGGAAAACTGAGGTAACACAAAGACCCCCACTTCTTCAAACCCCAATTTTTGCAATCAAATCAGAAAGATTTCAGACATGTTGCTCAGAATAACAAGAATGACTTTATTGAAGGAACAGAAAAAAGGAGAGTGTATCCTCTCAGAAAGAGGGACAATGTGCCTCTCTAGCACTCCAGTTTTATTGGGGAACCCAGAGAAGTTTCCAGAGAGTCCCGCCCAGGGCCACCTCTTGACTTTTGACTAACAGCAAGATGACATCAGACTTTCAAGTCCCCATTGCCATGGCAACTCTAGATCACCAGCCCATCCTGACTGGTTTTATATATATATATATATATATATATATATATATATATATATATATATTTATTATTATTATTATTATTGGTACTGGGGATTGAACCCAGAGGCACTTAACCACTGAGCCACATCCCCAGCCCTTTTTAATATTTGATTTATTTAGAGACAGGGTCACACTGAGTTGCTTAGGGCCTCCCTAAATTGTTGAGTCTGGCTTTGAACTCTTGATCCTCCTGTCTCAGCCTCCCAAGCCACTGGGATCACAGATGTGCCCCACTGTGTCCAGCGCTATGTGGATTCTTAATCATACATTTTTACAGATTTTATGGTTAGGTAGAACACCCTTATCTCCCAGCATTTGAGGATTGAGCCACAAAAGTCTCTCCCTTCAGGGTAACTTGGGTTTTTCTTATCAACATTATTTTGGTACTGTATTTCTACTGCAGATAGGTAGTTTGCTGAGGAATGTGACATATCCTGTCCAGTTAGGCCAGGCAGGGCTGCAGGTAAATTGCTTCTTGGAAAGAAAGCATGTGGGAATCAGCAGAGTGGGCCCATTTTATGGAATTATTCTCTTAACCTTGTATTCCCACCATTCTCATCTGTCTGTCCCCCTAATACTTTCTTTTAAATAATGTGTAATTTAGTTTTCTTGATGGAGAAAATAGTTCTATGGAGGTGAAGTGTGCAGAGCACTCAAGATTCCAGAGTTAATGGGAGCAGAGGAAAAAGAAAGAGAGACAAAGAGGAGGAAAGAAATGAAGTGGAAGCTTTCATAGAAAAGATTACTAGGGTCATTAATTCTGAGGCTCATAGTTTAAAACTATAAATGATTAGATCAGATACAAATTCAAGTAAGCTATTTCCTCTATTTTTCTTTCCTTTATTATTATTGTTATCTTGAAATTAATGAAAATAATACCTGAAAAACTCTCATAATAGCACTGGCATGTAACAATAAATTTCAAATAAATGCTCATTATTATTCCATACTTATTGGCTGGAAAATCATTTCAAATTGGAGGATACTTTCTGAGTTGTAGAGATAGATGCCTATATTACCCACTTGTTAATAAATTTAGCTATTATTTGAGATTTATGAGTCAGGGAAGCCTCCACCATATAAAATAGGCAATGGCAGAACAGTAAGTTTTGCAAAGTGGGAACAAAGAAACAGAACAACAAGAAAATCTGACTGGTTACATCAGGTTTCTTTTTTGTGTGTAAGGTTTAAAGTCTCTGTATCCTGGAATTGTAACAATGAAAGTTCTGGTTCCTTTGCCACCTGATGAAGCCATTGCAGAGACAGATGGGAGGAGAATGAGCTTTACTGGCAAGAAGCTGGCAAGTTGGAAGATTCCATTTTGCCAGGATGTTACTTTGGTCATTTGGTGAAGGCCTGAAGGTCATTTGGTGGCGCATGCCTGTAATAATCCCAGTGGTGGTTAAGTGCTCTTGTGTTCAATCCTGGTACTCAAAAAAAAAAAAAAAAAAAAAAAAAGGAAGCTAAAGACAAAGGAATCAGAAAAGGTCAAAATGGCAAATGTGCCCTCCATCGAGGGGTAGCAGACACAAAGCTTATGTGGGGTGTTCAAAGACTCTGATTTTGGCATAGCCAGGTCAGCACTGGAATAGTCATTAATTCTTGCAGTTATCAATTGCCTTTCAAAGTTGCCCATAGGTCACCAGGCATTTCAGATATTACTGGTTCCTGTAAACTTAAAGAAAGATTACTAATTAAAATATGACTGACAGTGTTCTTTCATGTCTTCTCTTACTTTTCAGGCAAGTCTGGCTTTATTGATTAATTATTTAGAAAGGGAGGCATAGGGGAAGGAAGCAAAGCAGAAGCAGTGAAAACAGACTTGCTAGTGCTAGAAGAGAATTAACCCTTTTATCAGCTTCAGAATCTCCTGTTTTCAGGAAAAACTGGTCTGTTGGGGGGTCAGTTTGCTTCCTTAATGGATCATTTTGATTATGTGGCACTTAACACTAGTTGGTTTGGTCTTTCTACTGAGGCCTACTGAAGGAGGTCACTCTAAAACAATGACATCCCATAATTTTGGTTTAACCAAATTCAACCCTAAAACCCAATTCTGTGATTGTCTAAGTTAAATAGTGGAAGAAAGACAGGATATAAAAAGTAAGGATAGGTAGGAAGAGACAAACAGGAAAGGAAAGAGGAATTAAAACTTTAAAAACTCCATGAGAGAAAAATTGTTAAAGAACCATTATATATATGGGCATAAGTCAAGTGCTGACTATTAACCAGATAATGTCAATCTGAAGATTTCTGAAAACAACAACAACAACAAAAAAAACAGACCCTCTGGCCTGCTCTGTGTGCTACTATCACAGGAATCTAGCTCATTAGGCTGATGCCTACTCATATTTTTTTATGTTCACCATTTATAGCTTCATTTAAAAGAAGAAGCCAGACACCCCCCAAAGCAAGTTTCACTGTTCAGGGCCTTCACTCCTTCTCCGTTGAGTGCATACCCTGTTCTATTGCTTGCTTTCCTGAATAAATCTCCTTGTTTTCCTAAATAGATCTCTACTTATGCTTATTTTGAAGCATCCTGAAACTTCTTTCTATGTTTTAAGTCATGATCTGTGAGGACGGAGTTTCCCTTCTGGGAACTTTTTCTGACCCTCCATATGGTGACTGCTGCGGCCCTCCCCTGACTCAGGCAATGGCAAGGCCCTACTGAGGTGGATGGCGCAAGGCTCTCATCCTCTGGAGGAGCGCAGTATTCTGGGAATGGGCTGATTTGTTTTTGTATTCCTTTAATAAGTATAGTTGTGATTTCTCATATGACCATTAAGTATGAAGGAAAAATCATGACTTTCCCAATTAATGCAAGTACTTCTAAAGCATAGATCTGTTTGCTCTAAATGCAATGATTCAGCTGTGGAGTGTAAATTGTTAATGTCTAATGAAAAACTCCCTGTATTCCTGTCAAGGAAGTTTTTGAGAAATTAAATTAAAATCTAGAGAAGAAAAATTAATGTTAAGAAGATAGATTAGTGCTTAGTACTGGGCAACTTGTTCTTGTTCCTGTGCACAATGGTTTGTGCTCTTACTTTTGTTTGATTAAAAGTAATAACAAATCAACCACTTGCCGTAACCATGGCACCGGTTCCAGTCAGTAAGTCAAGAAACAATAGTCAAGGTATAGGCCAATAGTTTGGGACATTTGTAACTATTATTAAAAGTTAACTAAGCAGAAACAGCTCAAAACAAAACTCGAACTGAAAGTACAAATGCTTGCTTATGCATAAGCCAAAATACATTCTTCTATTCTAATTGCAACTACGTAATATTTTGTTTCTTTGAATAATGATTACTGTTTTGTAACCACAAAGTACTGTAAGCCTGCCAAAATGAAAAGTATATATGATCAACTTCACAAGTAAAGATTGGGATCAACACCTTCACTTTGGTGTCTGTGTTGTTTCTCCACCCCCTCTTTCGCCGACTCCTCACCTGAGACCCCCTGTTGGAGCTGGTCTCCGACAGGTGACAGAAGAATACGTTCAGGTTTTTTGTTTGTAGTTGAACCCAGGGCCTTATTCATGTTAGGCAGGCACTCTCCACTGAGCTACATCTTCATTCCATTGCCTGTACACCTTCTTAAATGGGGAGAGAGGGTCTCACTAAGTTGCCCAGACTCATCTGGAACTTATGGTCCTCCAGCCTCAGCCTCCTGAGTAGCTGGGATCATAGGCATGGACCACCACAGAAGGCCAGTTTTCAAGGTAGTAATTACATCTTGTCCCAGATGTATTCTGTCAAGAAAAATTGATTAAAACAAACAAAAAGATTTCCAGGGCTGTGGTAGAGCTCAGTGGTAGAGAGGTTGCCTAGCACGTGGGAGGCACTGGGTGTTAGAACAAAGAGACCAGTCTTGATGCAAACTTCACAGATCATTTCAGCCTTTATTCAGGAATGAGACTACACCTAGTGGAATGGACCCACTTTTTGGTGGAAAATGAGCCACTGAACAAAGGAAGAGACTGGGCTTATGTAGGTTATACTGAGAGGTGACTTAATTAATGAGTGTGCCAGCTTGGGCACTCAGGAATTTGGGGTCTGTTTTACTGGGCAAAATGTGAGGGAGTTTAGGGTCAGTAGTCAGTCTCTGAGATTTATCTTACTGGACCTGATGGAGGAGCTGGGGTCAGTGGCTTATATCTGGCAAGGATTAGTGTGTTGGCCTCTTTCTAGAGATTGCCTTTCTAGATTTGATGGACACCTCTTCTCCAAGGTTTGTTTCATCATCGGGAAAGAAAGCATTGGGAAAGGATCAATGTTCTCAGTGTATGGCTTTCCTTCTCATTCCATTTTCCCAGGTCTCACTATTTTGGGGGTTTGTCATTTTCCATATATAATACAGGTTTCATCCTCATCCACATAAAATAAATAAATAAATAAAGATATTGTGCCCATTACAACTTAAAAAAAAAGATTTTCAGGTATCTATCTGGGGCAACTTTTATTGTCATTTTGAGTTATCTTACAACTTGTGATTTTACTTCCTAATTTCAGGAAGTAGGAAACTAACAATAGTCCAAACAATTTTCATCCATTAGAACACAAATGACTAGTTCAGTGGAAAGCAACTAATCATTATTCTAGATATTGACATGTTTTTTAAAAAAATCTATCTGGTATATTTATTCCAGAATTTCAGATTATCTACAAATATGCAGCATTTTAAATTTTCTTTAGAACAACTGTAACACCTTTCTAGTTGCTACATTATTTGCTTGATTAAATGGGCTTTTTGACACAAATTCATTTTTATTTGTATTAGTCATATTTTATTTTATTTATTTCTATTATTTTGGTGCTGGGGATTGAACCCATTGTACACATTAAGCACTGGCTCAGCCACTGAGCTAGATCCCCAGTCTCAATTTTATTTTTTTAAGAAAAAAATATTTTTAACAATTTGGAAACAATTGAGGCATATACAGCAGTGGCAAAAACAAGACATCAACTTTCTCTGGCTCATAAGTATAGCTTCAAAGACCATGATTTGGGTCTGAAGCTAGAATGCGCTTTCCTACTCCTTTCCCCTTTGTCTAGGCCCTGGGGCCCAATAGACACACTCTTTGAGGCAAGTTGGAAAGACTCAGTCGGGCATGTCTATAAAACACCAACACAAAGGACTGAGGGAGATCACAGCACAGCTGAACAGTAAGAAAAAATGTTGGTCTAAGAAAGTAAAAAATTTTAATAAGATTAATAATTCCTCTGCCTTCAGGAAAGAGCAAAGAAGGAGTTGAATGAAGTTTTGAATTATCTTCCCAGGAATTCTTCACAGTTTTGTAAACTTTTATAATTCCTTCCTCCCTCCCTCCCTCCCTCCCTCCCTCCCTCCCTCCCTTCCTTCCCTAAAATTAGTCTTTAAAATACAGTGCTGGAAATGTAGCTCAGTGGTGGAATGCTTCCACAAGACCTAGAGTTTGATCCACAGCATTGCCAAAAATACCCACCCCCCCAACACCACCACCAAACTACTGCGGCAGTCATATAAAAAGTCATTTATGTCACAATCCTTTTTTTTCTTTTCCTCTAGAAATTTCCAGGCAAAACACTGCTATCTCCACCCCCACCCCAACCCAATACTATCTTCTGTTTTCTAACTCACCTCCAGTTCTCCAAAAGGAAATACACATTCTTCCAAAGTCTTTGAAGATATACTTGTCTGCTCCCCCGGGGTGGGGAAGGTGGGGATGTCTATTAAGTCAGTGACACACATGAATTTGTTATATCATGCCTTATTCTTTTATATATTTAATAATAATAGTAGAAATCATACAAGAATTCATTTTATTTCCCCTGTGTAAACTTTTATATTAGATTTCTTCCTTCCTTTCTCTGTTGGAGATTAAACCAGGACCTAGTGCTAGCTAAGCAAATGGTCTACCACTGAGCTACACTCTCAGCTTTGTAATCCATTTCATATTTCACATAATGAATTTAAGTGCTGCAAGGATCTAGAACTGCTTAGCACTACTTGAAACCATTTGGTTCCAGCCACCTGAGTTCAGACATTGCCTCCCAAATGGCTAGATCTTGTCCATGATGACCATCTCCTGAGAATCCTATTATTAGATAAACCAGCTTTCATTTCTCCTGCCCATTTTACCACATTTTTATTATGAGGATAAAATCAATAATAAAACTAATACAGTGCTATTATGAGTGGTCATATTGAAAGAGAACTGTATGACTGTGCATGTATAAATCTTTAATAGCTGGCATTAGATGTTTAGTTTGAAGGTCTATGACTCATATTCTTCTGAGAGATAAGTCTTGGAATGTGGTATTCCTGAAGCAGAGCCAAAGTTATTTAACTACAATAAAAGCTCCACAAGGCCAGAAAATTTCATTTTTGTAACCTTAATTTTTTATATTTTACTGTCATACCCTCTGATCTGTATCCTCTGGCACATAATGAACATTCATTAATTATTGATTGGATGAATTATAAGTTCAAATAACCCTAAATGTTCCGTTGAAAAAAAAGAAGTGGTTAAACAAAGTAGGTTATAACTATCTTATGGAACGATTTTCAGTATTTCCTTTGTGAGGAAAAAGAAGTGCTTCAAGTGGAAAAAGTCCAAAAAATTAGTAAATGAAAAATATTTCAGAACAGTATAGTATGATTTCATATCTATTAAAAATGAAATATTTATGAATATATATGTACATAGATAAAACTAAAAAATGCAATTGACGGTGGTTATATTTGGGAGAGAAAGTATACCTTTCATATTTTATTCAGGAGTTAAAAATGAGTGTTCAATTTTGACGAGACAATAATGATCAGACGCCAAGCTAAGTGTGAATGAGCATTTTACAAGGGAAATGTTTGAGAACTAATTCTATGACTTTTGATAGTGAAGAGAGCAAAGGATCCGCTTTACGATTACTTCAGAGACCGCAATGTCATCAGCCAGAGTTGTGAAGTTAATTGTTAGAAAAGTGCTACAGGAAGCATCCAGGGGAATACTTGGGTCTGCGACACAGAGGATGTACCTGATTGTAAACTCTTTTCTCCTCCAGTATCGCAGGACAGGTAGCAAACGGGGTCCCAAATTCCGTGACTTTCAGATCATCTCGCGATCCAGCAGACAAGCCATTTTCTTGTATCCCATCCTTTATTAAGCGTCTATGCCTCAAATCTCGCGGTTTCTTGAAACTACCGCGATGCTTCCGCTGCGATTTTTTTTCCAATGTTGATAGTTTGTGAGAAAATTCTAAAAGTGAAAATTTAAAAAGTAGTTTGGTAATCATTTATAAGTACTGTTAAAAACAATGTTTTTTTTTAAAGGGGAAGAAAAAAAAGGGTCGTGTCAGAAGTGGGATTCGAACCCACGCCTCCATTCGGAGACCAGAAACCCCAACGCGGGGAAGCGGAGCTTGAGTCTGGCGCCTTAGACCACTCGGCCATCCTGACACCCTGCAGAAGGGGAGAGATTTTCTAGTAAAGTAGAGCTAGGAGCAATCAACGTTTCTGTGACATACGAAGAAAATGATGTCAGTATTTTTTGAGAACTGTTAGAGAAGACTGCCACCTGTAGATTGAAAGTGAAAAAGAGTTTGCAGGCGGAGGAAAACAAAATTTATGAATAAAATTGGATACAAATTTCTTTTGAAAATGAAAGTCTAATGCCTTACAACTGTCATCTCCATCTTGAGAAGGACCTCCAAACATTTCCTTTCCCCAGCAGGCCCAGATTTCAGGAAGGAAGGAAAGAACATCTTTTTGCCTAGGTCCCTCGGTTGGCTTTCCGACCTCCAATCTTCCTTGAATTCCTGCTTAAAGTCAGAAGTCAGGCTTCCTCTTGGGTTTCCTTCTTTTTCTTTCTCTCTTTCTTTTTCTGTTTTGTTTTTGTTTTTTTTTTTTTTTTTTTTGTTTTGTTTTGTTTTGTGGTGCTGGGGATTAAAGCCAGGGCCTTGTGCATGGGTTTCTTTTCTATGAAGATGGACGAGGAATAAAAATATAAAGCCCTGAAAAATAGACACCAGTTTTATGGTACGGCTGCCTCTTATCCCCATATTTCGGCTTATTTTGTCTCTAGAACTGCCTTGCCATTTGTTGAAAAGTTTCTCTTGGGCCCGGAAAACGATAGTCGGGGCACAGCGGGAAGACAGTGCCCATTGGTTGCCATGGCTCCCACCGATACTGGGGCCTCAGGAACTAGGCGTCTAGATCACGAGAAACTCCTGCAATTACACCTTCGCTGACCTCACCCCTTCCCTACCCCGCCTGCAGTCTCTCTCAGGTATTCCCAATTAAGTATCCAAGGTGTCCATTGCCAGGTCGGGAAACTTAGTGGTAGTTTTTCAACAGAAATGTGCCACATTGCCAGACCAATTTTTCAGCTGTTCTTCAGTTTTGTACCAAGTAATCAATCGGGCTCTGGACTTGGAAGGCCCGAGGTCGCATTTCTTAATAGGCCCCTGAGACCAAACAGTAAGAAATTATTCTCCCAACTACAGCAAGAGACTGCTAAAATAACTTTCGTTCCAAATAAATTAAATTATTTAACGTTGGTAAAACAAATGTTGCCCAGGCAGTGCCAACAAATTTCGTGGTAAGAGCTCAATAAACTCAACTGTTTTAACAGCTTTTTTAAAGCTATATTTAGAGAGTAGAAATATATTTTAATTAGATTTTGTCCTTATAGGTATTGTTTTGAACACACACAAAAAGGGTTTCCTTTTCTTTTTGTAAGGCAAAGGTCTCTTCTTTTTTTTTTTTTTGCTTGAAGAAAAGTTTCAGTAGGTCCTATCTTGGCTTTCCATAGATTCCTCGCTTTCATATTGTACTTTTGATAATTCAAAAATGAGGAGTGAGATATATAGTCAACACTGGTTTCTCAATCTCCCTTCCAGATATGAGATTTGCTGTATTTTCTTTGATCGTCTATAGCTCTACTGGAAGGAAACTGTACCACAAGTGATTTCTGACACGACCACACCATTAATTACTTGTAATTAATGTTTTTTTCAGTTGCAAAGTACACAATTGTAGAAGATACAAATAAGTAAAAAAATAAAAATTATCCATAACTTCTTCACTTGTTAGAATTTAGTCCTATCATGTCATACAGTTCTCAAAAAGTCATGTTTAATATATACTTGGCTAATTTACTCTTCAAATTAACATATTACATATATACTTTTTAAGAAGTATTCTTTTGCACAAATTTTCATAACTGCAGATATTATACCAAATGTATTATCAAACACTGGATTTTTTCTAATTTTTTATTCTCATGAGCAATACTGGAAAGAACAATTTTGTGTAAATATTTTCAAGCATCCATAATTATTCAAATTTTTATAAGAGGAATCACTAGATCAATGATTATCCAGTTGTGAAAACTTTTAATACATGCCGTTCAACTACCTACTTATAAAAAAAAAAAAATGTTGGAGAGGGGTTGTGACTCAGTGGTACAGCGCTTGCCTAGCACATGCGAGGCCCTGGGATAAAATAAAGGTGTAAAATAATTAAGAAAAAAAAAAAAAGTGAGGCGATTTAAACACCTCAAGCCTGACCAACAAAAGATACTAGGATCAAACAACAGAATATTTTAATAGGTTAAAAATGATAATACATATTTTACAGATAATATTAAGTTCAACATTCAGGTTGAAAGGATTTTTATACTTCCTCAGTAAACTGCTTATCAAATTTTTATTGAGGTGTTCACCTTTTCTTACTGGCTCATAACTCACTTTATGAAAAATAAACTCTGTGACATAGTTTCTACTTACCAAGAACATAAGGAGAAATTCCCCTCATATATATATACTAACAAGAATTTCATTAAGTTCCTTTGAACATTTAGTTTATTTCTATCTCATGGAAATTATGAGCTATAAAATAAAACAGGGTCCATCTTTAAAACCAAATTGTGGCCTACATTTAGCTTCCTTGGAATGTTAAGCTGTGCATTTACTTTTGTTCGTAGTATTTTTTTTTTTTTTTTTTTAAATTTGGTGCCACCCTGAGTCTTTCTTCCTTTATGGCATGTGAGGCTGTGGCTCTCTTGATTTTGCTTTAAATGGCTTTACATCTTCTTTGGAATAAGATGAGATATAATAAAATATGTAATTGTTTTTACTATTGACTAATAAATAATATTTATTATACAGTAGGACTCCCCCAGAGGCCATCCTATAATTTTATGAAAATGTCTTCTACAAGAGGAAATTTAAAGGCCTAACAAATTATTTAAAGATGGTGGTGGAGACTAAAAAGGAAACAAGCTGAAAGTGGTGGTCTACATAAAAACAAAACAAAAAAACACATATAGTAAGGGGATTGAACTCAGGGCCTCATGCATGTTAAACACCCACTCTACCACTGAGCTACACTCCTAGTCCCTGGAGTGTCTTATATGAAATTCATAAAATTATCTTGCTTTCTGATATCTTGTCTAGGATTCACTTTTTCTTTTTCTTTCTTTCTTTTTTCTTTTCTTTTTTTTTTTTGGTGCTGGGGATTGAACCTGTGCATGTGAGGCAAGAACTTTACCAACTGCACTATATCCCTAGTCACCAGGATTCACTTTAGAATTGGGGAGGGAGAGATGAGGTTATATTATTGATCATAAATTGATAGTTGAAGTTGGGAGATAGGATGGTGGTTTCATTATACATTTTCCCCATTTTTGTGTATACTTAAAAGGTCTCTCTCAAGAAAGGTTCAATACAGAAGTAAAACAGTTGTGGATGGTAGAACACTCGTTTGCATCTAGAAGCACCAGGTCCAATTCCCAGCATTTCAAAACTGAAGAGGGAAAAAAAAAATGATGTATTATCTTATCAAAAGCATCTATGCAAGTTGTTTTGGCATATTATTAAAAAAATATGTTGTCCTAGTGACTTGGGAGGCTGAGGCAGAAGGATTTCAAGTTTGGAGCCAGCCTCAGCAACTTGGCAAGGCCCTAAGCAATTTAGCAAGACACTGTCTCAAGATAAAAAAAAAAAAAAAAAAAAAAAAAAAAATTTAAAAAGGTGTGGTAGGGGGTAATAATCAGTGGTTAAAAACCCCTAGGTTCAATCCCCAGTACCAAAAATATGAAAAAATAATAATATTTAGGTTAAAAATGTGAAATCTTTCTAGACTAAAATTCATTCTCTTCACTTTTTCTATTACATTCTTTCGTACCACAAACTGAACTGGGTTTGGCATCACAGCCCATAAAAATCCAAATTCTATATGCACTTTGAATGAAGAATCTGGTAGAGACATGAGTGTAACCAAAAGGGTTATCTTCACATGCTCTGCTTACATTTCAAATGGTCAAATGCAAAATTAAGGCAACAACTGAGCCAGGTATGTTTAATTTACACTTCAACACAAAAAAAGGAAATATAACTGGGGCAATACTGTCAAATACAAGTATTGTTTGCATGTCTTAATATTTAAAATACTTACTTGGCAGATCCAATTAATTCCCTTATAACAATCCCACCAACTCTGGTTTGGTTTGGGGCTTTCTCATTATTCTTTGTGGAGACCTCATAGCAGGAATTTCTGGGATAAACAAGGTTCAGGATATTAATTCAGTAAATTAATTGCATAGTTAATATTTATTGCTGGGCCAAGCTAGTGGGCATCGGGCCCTCAGCCTCAAGAAAAAAAGAGTACTAAGGAACCAGTAGTGGTAGACTGCTTGCTTTGCAGATTCAAGGACCCGAGTTCAATCCCTAACATAGTGCAGGATTTGGAATTTGGGGTGGGACTAAGGTACTAAGAAACGTAGACCTAGCATTTCAGCTTCCTCTTAAGATTACTGTGGTACACAGAGTCTTGAGATAATCTTTTGTTTACTTCTTTTTGTTATTTTTCCTTATTGACTTTTATTTTTCCAAGGACAGAAGCCATGTTATCTTGTATTCTCCCCCATAGTCAGGTTCAACTAGGATACCCAGCACTGGTTAATTGTGTATTTGAATCAAAGGATCATTGTCTTCCATTTGTTGAACCTTTTGAGCTTTGTTTTATTTTTCTGGGAGATGTGATTTCCTCCTTCATATACCCTTTGTTAGAGACAAACAATGACCATAATAAATGTTAATAGATAACAGTAACAAATGACTTTCATTTACCATCTGACAGCAATTTGCTCTTAATTTCATAGTGTGCCTTTAAGTGGTAGGCAATTTTGACATAATCTCTCATCTTCTCTTAAATGTACATGGTAGAGAATAGGAAGCATACTCAGGTTCCTTAGTTTCTGAACATCTCTTCTGGGCCTCATCTGCTCTTGGGAAAGGTGCTCCTCTCTGCATTCTGGGCTGTACCAGGAAAAATAAGAGCAGCTCAAGACCCAAGTGTGTGTGCACATGCATATAAACACACACATACAAAATTCTCCTCCATTAGTAAAAAGAAGTTGTTGTAACCCCAATTAAAAAATTTACATGTTCCAAAGAAAGAAATAAAGAGGAGCCAGAAGAATCCTACTGAGTCCCATGTTTGTCTTTAGTGGCCCATATCCTCACTCAATTAATTCAAAGGTTTCTTATTTTTCTGCAGATGAGTAAAATTAGAATCATTTACAAGTTTATTTATCCCCAAACTAGCATTTAAAAACAAAAATTAAATACCTATACACACCCCCAAATTAGAAGCTAATAACACATTATCAACCAATATCCTCTTCTTTTCCTTCCTTCCCCACACTTCATAAAAATAACCATGATTTTTTTGTTCATTTAAGAAGGGTATTGGGCTGGGGATGTGGCTCAAGTGGTAGCGCGCTCGCCTGGTATGCGTGCGACCCGGGTTCGATCCTCCTTAGCACCACATACCAACAAAGATGTTGTGTCCGCCGAGAACTGAAAAATAATTATTAAAAATTCTCTCTCTCTCTCTCCTCTCTCACTCTCTCTAAAAAAAAAAAAAAAAAAACAACCTGTTTAAAAAAAAAAAAGAAGGGTATCATAAGTATATAGTCTTTGAAGACTTTTTTCACGAAGCATTAAGATTTACCCTTATAGATATGTCCATAGCCTCATCACTGGGACAGTAAAAACCAGGAGTCCATTTCAAGGGCATATTTCCTTGAAAGTGTACAAGTTATCTTTATTCTTCCTTCCTGCTCCAAGGGACTAGGTGAAAGTGGAATGTGATTTTTTGAATAAAAGTCTTGACTCCATTTTCTAGTTACAGAACCTCAAGTCTACAGTAAATAGTCATAGGCAGGCATCTCAGGTTGATGAACTGGCACATCAAGGTGTCCAGTCTCTGCTTTGCCTTTCCCATGTAAAAAGCATAATCTATGTATATATACTATGTGTAAGAATCTGAGGTATGTGGTCATGTGTTCCATCTCAGTTTGAATCCTGGCTCTGCTGCTTCCTAGCTATACACCTAGGGTAAGTCATTTACCCTGTTTCGGTTTCTTTATCTGTAAAATAAGGGCAACAATACACACTTCATGAGGTTGTTGTGTTAAGTCTGTTACTCTTCACACTATGTTCCAAGCATTGCTCTGTGAGTCATAATTTATATGCATGTATCTGTTATTCTATGCATTTATATCTCAGAATGAAATGGTAAAAGCTGATCTAGCCTCATGGAATCCCTTTTCTGTAATCTCTGAATTATTTCTCATAAAGCCTGATGAATAAATAAATGACACATTATCAACAATTCATGATAGCAATCAAACATCAATGAAAGGTTATATAGCTAACAGAATCTTGTCTTCAGAAGCCATGTTCAGAAGTAGAAAAGATCAAATTCCTGGAAATAGAGCCTCTCTGCCTCATATTTCCTCCTCAGTACATGATGACTAGGTACCCCAAGGGTTTGGGATGGTGGTTCTCTGTTAGGAAGCAAAATTTGGGCCTTCTGATATATTCCAAGCCAGGAATATCCAACATTACTTTTTTTTTTGGTACAGGGGATTGAACATAGAGGGGCTCAACCACTAAACCACATCCCCAGCCCTTTTATTATATTTTATTTTGAGACAGGGTCTCAGTGAGTTGTTCAGGGCTTTACTAAGTTGCTGAGGCTGACATTGAACTTCTCAGCTTCCCAAGCTGCTGGGATTATGGCCATGCACCACAGTGCCTGGCCCTAACATTACTTTCTCAGCACCATTAGAGTCAGTGTCAGGGCACTAAGAAACTAGTTTTATCACCCAGATGTAAGAAAAACATTGGCCAGGATTCTGAAACCACAGTGGAAGTTGACACCCTACTTGCTCCATGTGTGAACCCAATCTGACCAAGACCCACAACACAACAGCAATGTAAACATCCATATTTACTTTATTTTTTAAACAGAGGAGCATATTCCCAAAGAGAAGTAAGACCAAGAACCACCATGGGGCTTGCTCAAAGTAACCCGCCTTAGCCTTCTGATTCCAGAATGTCTCAAGATCCAGTGGCCATTGGGATGGAGTTGCCCCTTGATGATACACACATTATGAAGGTGAATTTCCCCATCCCCCAGAGGAGATAGAAGGAGGAGGTAAAAAGGCAACAAATTTCTGGAATACTAGAATTCTTCCAGAGATAGTGTTTAACTGACCACCAGTCCATAGATGTGCCTGGGAGAGGATCTAGAAATAGTAGATGGTGACCTAAAATGATGTGCACCCAGCACTAGGAGACACTTGTCATTAGTATGAAGGGAACAAATAAAGCCCCAGAAAAGATTTAGAGGCAGAAACACTGATTAGAATATCCTCTCATGGTAGAGGTGGGACCATTTTTCACCATTATTGTAAAATACTGTAACTAACCCAAACACATATAGACCCTTGTTAGTAAAAAACTGGCAGACTGAAAATCAAGGGTAGACATACTTTTCCAAGAAAAAATTGGAATAAAGGAAGCCATGCTAACAGGGCCTTGCAGTTCCATTCTAGGTTCTCAGAAAGGATCCCTAGTCAAGAAATGGCAGTAAATTCCCATGATTATTATGTGGGCTGAGCCAGAGGAAGCCAGGCTAAGCCAAGATGGTGTAAGTAACTTGAGTGGCTCTCCAAATCCAAAGATTATTATTTGCTGTTTATCTGGTTTCTATGTAAAACCAAAAAATGTGAAACACCGAAGGACATCTGGTTTTTATTTTTGGGAAATATTGATACTTCTTGTTACATCTCACAATTTGCAGGGGAAGGAAAAGGATAGTAGAGAACATGGACATCCTGTCTGCCTCTGCAAGGGCATGGAAAATGGTACCCAGCTGTGACAGACAGGAATCGGCAAGGCAACAAGATGCCTTGTGCCTGGGGTACAATTATAGCCAACAGCCCTTTTAGTCTGTGTTCACCACTTCAAGGGGATGTCTCCATGGAATGACCATGACTCCCAACATGGCCAGAAAACCCATCGATCCCACTCATGGGGCAGATGATCAGAGGAGCTGCGCTCTTCCCTCCCGAGTAACTCAGACTGAAGTAGGGCCGGACAGGCCCACAGAAGGTAGCATGAGAGAAAGTAAAGGTGTGACACCTCTCTGTCACATTGTAGAAGGAGACCTCACCAGCATCATAGTCCAAGAAAATCCCTACCCGCTGGAGAGGGGTCCGCAGGGGAAGGGCAGTCATTGGGGACGTAAGTGCCCAGTATTCTTTCCCATACCACAATGACACTGCCCAGAATCCATTCTGGGGGGCTGAGGTTACTCCACCTTTTCTGCATACAGAGTCTTCACAGACACCTATGGTCCACTTGGCTTTATCTCCCACCTCTACCTCCCAATAATGTCTCCCAGCGATGAAACATGGAGAGCCCAAGACACAGGGAAAAAGATTGAACCGCTCAGGGTTGTCAGGCAAATCCTGTTGGAGGTAACTATATCGCACTTGCCGCAGATTATCAGAAAGGATCAGGCTGGGGTAAGCTGTATCTGGATCCAGAGTCACGTCCACTGCAGAAACACAAAGGGGAGAGTCAGCTGGAAGTCCAGGAGAGCCCACTCAAGAACACCTAGCCTTTCTTCCATCTCCCTGGGTATAGAATAAGAGCTCCGTACTAAGAGGATACATTCATCTTATGAAATACATCTTAAAATTCACATTTCAAAAACTACTGTTGGATTAGGTGGTTGCCTTCTATAATGATGATATAGTGAAATACTAAAATTTTACCCCCATTCCCACTTTTTTTTTTTTTTGGTACTGGGAAATGAACTCAGGGGTACTCAACTACTGAGCCACATCCCCAGCCCTATTTATTTAGAGACAGAATCTCACTGAGTTGCTTAGCACCTTGCTTTTATACTGAGGTTGGCTTTGAACTAGCAATCCTCCTGCCTCAGCCTCCTAAGCCGCTGGGATTACAGGCATGTGCCACTGCACTCTGCTCCCTTCCTTTTCTTTTACATCCTAAGCCACAACATCCATTATTTACCAAATTTGAGGTTTTTTTATATTTTCACAATCACTTAATTTGAAAGCTATAGGGGTCAAAAGTTCCAAAGAATTCAGATTACAACAGTTAAGGTCTAGCACGTACCCTATAATCAAATATTAACATATCTTCTGTGAAACATACAAATGTTCACATGATATAGGATAAAAGCTCTAAAGAGTCTCACATAAATTCAGGTTTTGGTACCTTAATTAATTGGCTGCAAAACAATGTAGGGGAGGGGGGTAACAAAACTTTGGCTTTCAAAGAATTTGGAACTGTTGGTAAGGAACTGAGAAATCTGGACCAATTTGCCTACCTTCCCATTCACTCTTATTCATTCCATTAGGGCTTAACCCTGTACATCTGAATCATTCATTCTATTTTCTTCTAAGGCCCTTATCTTCCTCAGTTTTTCTTATTTACTTATTTATTTATGGTACTGGGAATTGAACCAGGGTCTCGATCACTGAGCTACATTCCCAGCATTTTTAATTTTTTAAAGACAGGTTCTTAAGTTGCCCAGCCTGGCCTGGAATTTTTGATCCTCCTGCCTTAGCCTCATCTGAGAGGCTGGGATTACAAGCATGTGCTATTGTTCCTAGCTCCCCAGTTTTTCTTAACCAGCCCACACCAGTACTCTTCTTGCTTTTAAATTTAAAACTGTATAATTCATGTCATCTCTTCTGTTATTTAGCACTACTGCCTCTTGCACCATATGGTACCTTCTTGCTTCAAAAGCACTGAAATAGTCTCTCATTTGCTCTTCACATCTTGTTTATGAGAAGGATTCCCAAACATTAACTCTCAGAAATCAAAACACAGTCAGACTAAGTGACTCCCAACAAAGGTTCATGACAGGACACCAGTAGAGTGACCAGAACCCTTGGTTCTTCAATCTGTTCACAATATACAATATCCACCCGTCCTTCCCTTTTTGGTGCTAAGTATTTAACCCAAGGCCTCACCCAGCTACCTGCTCTACCACTGAGCTATATACCCAGTCTTGGGCCTACCTCTTTCTTATGTCATGAGTATACCTCATATCTTCAACCAGACAATGTAAACTACAAGGACAGGGCAGTTAGTGTCTTATACTCTTTTGTTTCCTTTAAAGTACACAATGTTAAACTGTATGGTATAAAAGCAAAGGATTCAGTTAATACTTATTTAAAGAACCAAATATGGCTCACAATCAGTGCAGCACCAAAGAAGATCTTTTTATATGTAGAACCCATCTCTTCATGAAGAAGATTCCATTCAGCTTCTCTGAATTATAGGATAAAGGTGATTGTCAAGGGGAAGGGAAGTTTCAATCTTTTCCCATAAGTAGTGATGGAGGGCTGGGGTTGTGGCTCAGCGGTAGAGCGCTTGCCTAGCACATACGAGGCCCCAGGTTCGATCTTTAGCACCACATAAAAATAAATAAATAAAGATACTGTGTCCAACTAAAAAATAAATATTAAAAAAATAAACAAAAAAAATAAGTAGTGATGGAATAACCAAGATTCCTAGACTGTCTCTAGCACTAGAGTTAACATTGAGCTCAATCACTCCTGCTTATTGCAAACAGCATGTTGCCCCTGAGGCTGGGGAGGCAGAGCAGTGCACTATAGTAGATGCACAGAAGTGTTCTAGTTTGGGGAACTGCAGTTGACACTCTATGATCCTTCTTATCACCTGAAATTGACCCCATCCCACCCCACCACCACCACCAATGGTTTTAGCTCTGAAGCACCTCAGGTTGCAAAGTTAACTGTAATCACACAGAAATATAGTGGATTGTTGTTATATGCCATGTTTACATACATAACCTAAAGAATCCAAATTACGTTAATTCTCCAACAAATCATTCACAATAGTAGTTAGGTTCACAGAATTTTTATTCCTTTCTCCTGTATGTATCACCTACCTGAATATAACTGAGCCTCTCGCAATTCTGAAAAAACAAACAGAGAAGTTGTTATGAAAGCCATTTGAGTATTTCCAAGGAATACATAACTCAAAAGATCTTTGGTTAGTGCACTCCACTAAAAATCTCAGAAATTCTGTTGTCAGCCATGCAGATTTCCTCATACAATGTATGACTTCATCATTTAGTTAAAGACGTTAAGAGAAGGGGGATTGAGAATCTTTGGTAGAAGGAAAACAACATGCCTAAGACTGGTAGAATATGAAATCAAATTGAACCAAGCAAGAATTCCACCCTGAAGTGAGCTGGCTAGCTCTGTAGAGCAAAACACAGTTCAAATCCCAAGTCATACACAACTCCTTACTCTCATAAGCCGTCTGTGCTCTAGGGGCTGAGTGGCTCAAGTGACTACTACTGTGGGGCAAACAAGACTATTCCCTTATATGGCATTTTAAAGTTGACTAGTCATTTTCACATAAGTTCTTAATGAGCCTTTTAAGTAGAAAAAGAACCAGAGACATTAATAAGAACCACATCAAGAAAGACTATGTCTAAACCATCCACTGTATTATGGAGTTTCTCCCTAGCTGTCTTGCTTGTGAAAGACATGTCCTAAATCTATATTGCTAGAGGCCCCAAATAAATATATAGCTAAGATGCAATAAGGATTCAGCATACATGATATGAGATTATCAAAGATTATGGGGGTTAGTACTTTTTAATAAATAAGAGTCTACCTACTTGTAAGAATTTCCGACTCTACCAGACTGCCTAAAAATTTTAATATTCAGCATTTGGCCAACTCCTAAGTGAAAATGGTTCATGAGCAGAAAATTTTAGATTTAGAATACTAGGGATTGAACTCAGGTGCTCTATTATTGAAATACATCCCCAGTCTTTTTTATTTGAGACAGGGTCTCACATAGTTGCAGAGGCTAGCCTAGAACTTGAGATCCTCTAGCTTTAGTCTCCCAAGTCCCTGAGATTATAGACAAGTGCTACCATGCTCAGCAACATTGTAAACATTAAGTGACATAGGTGGGCCCACAACCTTAGTAGTCTGATTCCTGAATGCTGGCTCAAAAATCACTTCCTTGGTGTTATCTCAGTCAGTGCTGCTCATTCCTCCTGGCCTAGTGGGTCTCTGTGTCTACAGCTATAAGAAATCAGTCAATTACAATTATAAATACTGGCTCATATGAAATGGATAGTGTATGTTCATTCTTTTTCCTAATTAAAAACATTTTTTAAATAATCAATTTAATTCTGGATTACATTTTAAGTTGCCTATTTTCCTCTTCCATATAGACTGAGAACTGATTAGATATAGTTAACCGACTTCAAATGAGAACAAAAGGCTATTAAATGAAAAATTTAAGACTAAAAGGAAGATGTAAAATATTAGAGATCAACCATCTTATTTTCCCACATTATAAGTTCAGATGCTCTTCCTCTTGTGAAATTCCATCATCAAAAGTCCAGTATGTAATAGGTGAATTTACCTTGGATTTTCTCCATATCTGACTGCATTTTTTCTGAGGAAAGAAAAGGAGAAGATATTCAGTTTGCATCCCACTATTTGGTTTTCTTTCTTTCTTTTGTGGTGGTAGGGATGAACCCAGGGTCTTGTTCATGTGAGGCAAGCTCTCTATCACCTGAGCTATATACCCAGCCCCCACTATTTGGTTTTCTGAGAAAAATATAACCTTTTAGGCAATACATAGATTATAATAGTATAAATTAATTCCTCTCATGACCCTTCTCCTCACATTACCTGTGAATTGCTTCAGACTCTCCGTTAAGAATAGACATTTTTGGGCAAAAATGTGGATTTTCTCTTGCAGATCTGGAGGTGTGATCCAAGGTTCAGGGATCCTGATTCTTTCAGCCCTAAATTTAAAAAACACATGTGAATCCCTCCCTAATTATATAGCCTATCATGGGCCAGAACAGATCCTGAATCAAACTTTTCAACATAGGCAGACAGTCTTTAGAAACAGCTACTGTAGCTTTTTATGTCTTCTCTTACAACTATAATCCTCTAAACCAAAACAAGGGAGATAATCTTACCCATTTTCATTTTCTGAGAAGAACCTAGCTCACAATTAGCAAGTCTTCAAAAAGGTTTACTGAACTAAATGCATTACAAAACTGATTATCAAAGGTGTAGATTCCATGATGAAGTCCTTGATATTTACAGTGGGCAACTATCCATAATCTGCAAGTTCCCAAATACAGGAGGAATAACATCTTTAGACAGACAGACATTATATGGAGGACAACACCCAATTTTCTCACATCTAAAAGGAAGTCTATGGCAAAGACTGTTAGTTGCCCACCCAGTGTCTCTTCTCCTTTTTTCTAAATTTAACAGCTCATGGATGGCCAGTCTCCCTCATAGATGGATATGACTTTGTAACTGAGGTGGCCAATGAGAGATAAGAAGTATCTCATATTTTGAAAATAAATTTGCTTAAAAAGAAATGTGATTTTCTTTCTCTTGGCTGGCATTCTAGCAGCTACTTGGTCGATATGAAGACCATACTTCAGAGATGATATAACAGCAAATGGGAAGAAATCAGAATTTATGAGGATCACTGGAGCCACTCTACCAGTCCTCAGGCTACCTACCTGCACATTTCTTATATGGCAACATATTTTTAAAATTATGTTGAAGCCTTAAGCCAATGGAATTTTGGATATCCTATTTCATACAGCTAATCCCAGTCCTTAATATCACATACTACTAGGTCTGTGCAATCTAGGCCCTTATGATGGGTCAGAACTGGTTATTATCAAAAAGTACCAGATAGAGGCAATATTTTCTTGGAACATCTATCTGGGACTGGTATAAGTTCCAACTTATCACCATCCTGAGGGCCCTCAACAACCTTATTCCTATCAACATGTTTCTATAACCATAGTCCTCCTAGCCAACCTACCCCTTATATGGAAGCCTTCTCAATCTCCTCAATAGTAGCTTTCCATACAGTTTCCACTGGAAGATTTTCACCAAAAATTTAGGATTTTTAAATCAACTTCAAAGTTTTGTAAATGTTAGCTTCCTGAGGCCTATTAGATTTGCTCTTACCATCAATCCTACAAATAAAACTCTGCCCTGGTTTCTTGCCCTCTTCAAGTTCTCCCTTTCTTTTTGGTCATGTCCCCAGGAAGCTCTTCCTCATATTCCTCTTGGTGCTGGGGATTTGTGCATGCCAACCAGGTATTATACCACTGAGCTACATCCCCAGGCCTCCTCATCTTCCATTTGGTAGTATTATAGAGAAATAATGAGAAAAGTCAGAATTCAAGTGGTTCATCAGTAATTTGATACCTCTAGGCTCATTATACTTTCTTTAGGCCCAATTTCCCCCATTATAGCAAGAGAGAAAGAGAATGATAAATAAATTCTAAAATTCATATTAAGTAACAGCCATAATGTGTCCTTGTAATGTCCAACTCCTGGAAGTTCCCAACCTCTCCATGGAAGTGTCCTCACACCCACAAACACCAACACTCTCAAATGTGAACCCCTATCTTACCCGACCTCCACAATTTGCCAATTGCCAATAATTCCCAAGTTTTACAGAGAACAGTTGTGGTTAATCTAGTTCTTAGCACACCGGTGACTCTTCAGAGATAGGTAGCAATTCAGGAAGATGTCCATCTCGGGCCCTGGGCTCCTTTCAGGATTTACAAATGTGAGTGAGACAGTCTTCTTGTGCTTGGTTTAACACTAGGGGGAGAGAAAACTATACCTGCTTAACGTATCCCCGATGTCCTATAAGAGAAAGGAAAAGGATACTATGAGAAGCTATTTATAATTTGAGTTTTCTTTCACGAATGTTCATTAAAAACCCAACTATGGGCTGGTCTTCCTGGGAAAAGCCAGAGAAAAGAATCATTGGAACATAACTCAGTTTCAAGGATCTAAAAATCAGGCAGAAGAAACTGAGATTTATTAACTCTGTCATTCTACTCTTGGATGTCAATAACTTATACCCATCTGCCTTGTTTTCTTTTTATTGTGAATTAGTTTCAAATACACAGAATAGTTGGCAGTGCAAAGTACTCTTCTACAGTCTTTTACCAGGTTTGCCAACCTTTAACTATTCACATAATTATTTAACCTTTCTCTTCTCACATATATTTATGACATATACATCTTCAGAACCACTTGAGGTAACTGTTTACATTCTATCCCTTTATTCTTTCATGTGTAGTTCCTAAGAACAACTACTTTTTAAAATAACTATAGCACTGTTATAAAATTCAGGAAATTGAACGTTGATACATTTATTGTATCCACAGTCGTAGGCTAATTTAATCAATTATTGCACTAATGTTCTTTGTAGCTCCAACACCCCTACCCACATTCCATGTAATCCAGGATCATTCATTGCACTTAATTACAATTGATGTGTATTTAACTGGAAAAGATTCTCACAATTGACTTACCTTTCACATTACCATTATTTGATGTAAACTAGTTATTTTATAGAATGTCCCTCCATTTAAGACATTTCCCTCATGATTAATTCCAGTTATACCATCTTTAACTAGGGTATGTTATATCTTTCGAGAGTAGATATTTGCTTGTCTCTCACTGGCAATACTGATTTTTTTTTTTCTCCCAGTACTAGCAATTGAACCTAGGGACCCTTTTTATTTTGAGACAGTGTCTCACTAAGTTGCTGAGGCTGGCCTTGAAATTGTGATTCTCCTGTTTCAGCCTCCTAAGTCACTGGGACTACAGGCAAGCACCAGCATGCCCAGTGGCAAAACTGATTTTGATCATTGTACAGTTACTGTTTTTTCCTCTTGCAATTAATAAGTATCTATAAAATACTTTTCATTCTCATCAAACTTTTCCCCTTAGAGTTAGCATTCACTGACAAGTCTTATTAATTTTTACTATGATGGTTGCCAAAAGGTCATTTTTTAACTTCAAAATTCCTTCTATGTTTAGTTGACATTCTATTAGAAAAAAATTGCCCTTCCTATTTATTAATAGTGTGGACTCACAGATTATTTTATTCAATGTGCTATAATATATTACTGTTCTTATTTATTTTGGTGCTCAAAAAGTCTCTGAGACTTGGCAAGAAAGTCCTTTTTACTCCCTTCTCTGTCCCCTCCCATCTCATCTCTCCATCTCTATTAGTGTCTAGTTATCCTTTCAGATTCCTCTGCAAAAATAGCATACACATGTACTTTCCAATCCTTCTTCCTTTCTTACACAAAAAGCAACATATTCTATGTTTTACATTTTTTTTTTCACTTACCAATATGTCCTGGCTTTTTAGTTCATAAGTATCATTCTTATGCTTTTTTACAGTTGCATAGCATTTTGCTGTGTATATATTCATAATTGACTAAAAAATCCTCTAAGTTTAGAAGACAAACTATATCCAATATTTTGCATTTACACACATTGCTACAGCAAGTATTCTTGCTGTGTATTTTCAAATATATTTTCATACTTAGGTATATCTTCAAGGTAAATTTCTAGCACAGATTTTTACATAAAGTTCAACTGCTTGTGTGTGTGTGTGTGTGTGTGTGTGTGTGTGCGTGTGTGGTTTGTTAAATATTGCCAAATTTTCCTCTGAAATGGTTTCATGATTTTGCATTTCCACCAATAATATGTCTCTCCCACATATTTGCCAATGGCATATTATGCTAAAACTATATTGTTGCCAGGTGTGGTGGCGCACGTCTTGTAATTCCAGCAGCTTGGGAGGCTGAGGTAGGAAGATTGCAAGTTCAAGGCCAAGGCCAGTCTCAGCAACTTACCAAGGCTCTAAGCAATTTAGGGAGACCCTGACTCCAAAAAAAATCTATATATATCTCTATACTAACTGGTAAGGGGTATCTTAGCATTTTAATGTGCATTTTCTTTTCTTTCTTTTTTTTTTTGTTTTGTGTGTGTGCTGGGGATTGAACCCAGGGCCTTGTGCTTGCAAGACAAGTACTCTACCAATTGAGCTACAGCCCCAGCCCCAATGTGCATTTTCTTATTACAAATGCAGTTGAGTATTTTTTCCCATATGTTCATGGGCCAACTTCTGTCCATTTTCCTAGAAAATTTTGATTCCCACCCCCACCTCAATTTTAGTAAGTTCTTTATATATTGGAGCTTTGGTACTATTCGTTGCAGACATTTTCTTTGAATCTGACACTGACTTCTGACTGGTTATAATGCCTGTGACTTTTTTTCTCTTATGCTAATACCAACTACTTTAATTTTACAGACCTTTGTATTATACTTTAATATCTAATAGGGCTAGTACCCGATGGTCTGCTCAGTGTATCCCAGAATCTTTCTAAATTCAGAGAAAAAGCTTGTTGGTATTTTTATTGAAATTGCATTAAACTTATAAAAAACTTTAGAACTGACAACTTGATGCTGAGATGTCTTATGAAGAATATCTTTTTATTTCTTCACTTCTATTTTGTGTTTTTGAGAGGTATTCCCTTCCACATAGGTTTTTATATAGATTTTCTCAGTGTATTTCCAAGTACTTTATCTATTTTCTTTCTCTTCTTGCTATGGGAAATGGTGTCCTCTTCCAATACATAATATATTTTCTAGTGGTTGTTATATACGCATATAGAGGCTGCTGATTTCTGTATGTTAACTTCTTTTCCTATTCTTATAACTTCAGCTTGTTTTCTACATAATTCCATCATAAACACACTTGATTGTCATCATCAATCATTAGGTCCATGATGATTCCTCTTTCTTTTTCCACTTTCCTTATCATCCAGCTTTGGTTTCATTATCTGTATATTCAAAAATATTCTCATAAAAACCTTCTGCTTAAAAAAAAAAAAGTTTTAAAATTTTGAGTATAGTGTCTGCATCAACAGCAGTAGAAAAACTGAAATAACATAGCAAAGATTAGCATGGTCCCTGCACAAGGATGACACAATTTATGAATTACTTTATATACATTTAATGTTCCCAAAACCATTATTCACAATATTCACTAGTCTACAATGTGGATACAACCCAAATGTTCATTAAATGATGAGTAAACAAAATATAGTATATATCCATGCAATGGAATATCATTCAGCTATAGAAAGAAATAAAATATTGAATATGTACTACAATATAGATATAAACTTGAAAAAATTATGCCAAGTGAAAGAAGCTTAAGGCTATTATGTGATTTTACTTATATAAAATATCTAGAATAGATAAATGTATGGAGCAAGGGGTTGGAGGCAGAAGGGAAAAGGAATGACTGCTTAATTATATGTGGTTTCTTTTTGGAGTGATGAAAGTGTTCTGGATCTAGATAATTATTGACAATTGCACAACATTGTAAATTTACTGAATGCTATTTTGTGCCACAGAGTTACACAAATAGTGAAATTTATATTCTGTATATTTTACAAACATTTCTTAAAAGAAAAAAACAAACAAAAAACTCCAATTATCTTAGGCCTAACTTCTTTCTCAGTATTTGCACCAGATCTGACACAAAAGCACAAAAGAAAATCACAACAGGGCAGAATGGTTCTACTATAAATGACTGGTTTAAATCATATCATTTAAATCATTCTATTATAAATTATCCTATGTCTCATGGACCAACTGGCTTTCCCATATTTTGAAATAATAATTTCTTCCCATGCAAGAGAGGACCTTCTGAAACTAACTTCTAAACATATGCTTTAATTCCCATTCCCCCTGCTTTCTCAGGGACAGCACGCTATCCTGAAACCCATCATAGCTTCGGCATCTTCCCTCACATCTGGATCCTTACAACAGACTTCCTCCCCACACAGACTTTGAAAATAAGTTTAACTGGTTTCTTTAAGTATCTCCTCCAGATAAAGCCCCACAAATCTACTTCATCTCTAAGTTTTTCTTTCATTGTCATTTTTTATATAGTCACCTACTCTCTCATAGTCTCCATTCACCATTTAACTCTGACCCAAAATTATTCCACTGTGGCATTTCTACATAAGGTCATCAATGGCAGTCATATTTTAAACCAAATGGATATCAGCTCTGATATTATCTGACATCAAATGCATTGGACCCTGTTGTCCACTCCCTCCTTCCCAAAACAAGTCTTTCTTCCTGATTACATTCTGCCTCTCTGGTCAACTGTCCTCTTTGCAAGCTCTGCCTGACAATTAAATAGCAATGTATGTTAAGAATTAAGCTTTTCTTTTTTTCTTATTATTTTAAAGTGAGAGTCAATAAATTTTTTCTTAAAGGCCCATAGTAAATATTTTAGGCTTTGTAAGTCTTTCAGTCTCTGTGAGCCATTCAGTCTGTCACCACTACTCAACACTGCTGTTATAATGAAAAAGCAATGATAGAGGATACATACCTGAATAAGCATGGCTGTGCGCCAATTAAAAATGTATGGTCACTGAATCTGGATTTCATATAATTTTACCTATTGCAAAGTATATTCTTTTTCCAATTATCTTAAGTATTTGCTGATACTTGGTCTATCTCATCATCCCTTTTTATGGCCTTTGTCAACAACTGTAATAATTATTCACTTATTATCTAGCTTCCACACTGGAATATAACTCAGGGAAGCTTACTCACCACTTAACCCCAGTGCTTAGAGCAGTGCCTGATCCACAGCAGACAATTAGTATGCACTGAATGAAACACATGGGCAATAGCTCATTGCCTGCAGTCTTACCTGGCTAGATCTACTGCAGCTCTCTCACTACATTAACACAGTAAAATCACAGGACTACCCAACTCCTGCTCAAGTGCTTACTATTTTGTAGCTATGGTAATATACATGTATACTTTAAAATTATAGGATAATGAAATGAGGCGCTCTCCAAATGGCATGTGATCCAAGCCCCTCTTATTGAAGTCACTAAGACCCAAAGATATGAAGAACTTGGCCTATGATCAGAACATTTATCAGGGCAGGCCAGGGCACCAGGTCTTCCCTTTGCCTTTTCTGAGACAATGTAACTGATAACCCAAGTTGTGTCAACCACAGCTTCTGGTGTATGTTTCTTTTCCAACATACTCAGTACAGAGTTTGGCACCTGTGCAACTCCTGCACAGTTAACCAGGAAACAGGAGGTCCTGGATACTACTTGGCAAAGGAAAAAAGAGGCTATTTTTATTGGAGATGTCGTAGCAGGATTCTTCATGCCTTACCTGCAGGAGCTCCCTGGTGGGCTGCTGCTGCTTCTCTTCTAGCTGGGCAATCAGGCTGCTGAGGTGGGAGATGTTGCAAGAGAACTGGGTGATGGCACCATTGATACTGTTATAGATGGCCAAGTCTAGTTCCTCAAGGCGGGCCAGAAGGCGATACTCATGCTCCTTCAAGGAGTGATACAGTTGCTCAAACTCCCAAACAATCTTCTCCCTTTCCATCTGGGTTAGGCTCTGTGCAGATGATAGACAAGGGCAGTGAAGAGAAAAGGCTCATTTCTAGAGGTCTTTTCACAATTCTCCCCTGGTGACTCACCCCAAGTCAGTTTATCCAAAGATACTAAAACTTATTCATTATTTCACTGTGTTCACTTACTCATTATTTATGGTCTTTACCATAATGGCAAGGAACTGAGTTATCCTAGTGATTATTAAAACACAGTTCCTGTTCTCATGTGCTACACAGAGTCATGGATGGGTAAAAACAGAGTAACAGGCTGCCGTGGAAGGAGGTAACACAGTCTTCACAGAATCACTGTTCACACAGGAATTCACCAAATGGGTAAGAGGAAAGTTTTCTAGGCAGAAGAAGTAGCACAGGCAAAGAAGTAGGGAGACAAGGCCAATGGTTCTGTCTGTCTGGAATACATAAGTTCTGAGGAATGAAAGCAGAAAAGTTAAGAGGAGATGAGAACATACCAGGCTAAGGAGTAAGAAATTTGTTGCAATTGAGAGCCATAAAAGATTGTCACACAGAGAAATGACACAATCAGATATGTGTCCTGTGTGGTACAGTTTGAAACAAACACAATTTCCTTGGACCCTTCATAATCCATGTCTTCTATATTTGGTTTTCAGGGGTGTTCACAAACTGCCCTGTCTCACAGGGGTTGGGGAAGTACTGAGGTTTTCCCTGGTTCCCTCCTGTGGCTAACTTGTTTGTCACAGCTTATCTATCCTTCCTTCTCTACTCCCATATCCCACTGTCAGGACACTATTATCATTTTGTTCTAAGTCAGGGGTTAGCAAATGGCTTTAAAGGAATCAAGTAATGTTTTATTAGAATCCAGCCACAGCCAATCACTTATGTATCTGATATGGCTGCTTTTGAGATAAAATGGCAGAGGTGATAATTGTGACATAGTCCAAGTAACTAAAAATATTTACTATTTGGTTCTTTTTTTTTTTTTTTTTTTAAAGAGAGAGTGAGAGAGGGAGAGAAGAGAGAATTTTTTTAGTATTTATTTATTTATTTTAGTTTTTCGGCGGACACAACATCTTTGTTTGTATGTGGTGCTGAGGATCGAACCCAGGCCGCAGGCATGCCAGGTGAGCGCGCTACCGCTTGAGCCACATCCCCACTATTTGGTTCTTTATGTAAAGTCTACAAATACCTGTTCTAAATTCACCTGTTCCCCAAGAACATTCCTCCAACAACCATTCCTCTAATCTCTCTTCTTAAGCATATACTCACTATGCAACTTAGTAATATGTACATACCTGGGTTTATAAATCCTTTTCATAAGCTTATAACTCTTTTCAGCTGGATAAGTCTTTCAAAGACATAAACCATACAATAAATCTTAAAAACAGTAAATCAAAGCTGAAAGAAACCTTAAAAATCATATAATTCAGTATTTCTCAAAGGAGGTGTCATTAGAAGGAATAATTCTGCCTAGCATGGGACTGTTTCTTGCGTTGTTAAGACATTTACCATCCCTGCCTTACCCTTTCCAATGACTCTAATCCTCAGTCACAAAGAAATACCCACACACACCATTGTAGGGAAAGGACAGTACTAGCCTTGCTGGAAAATCACAAGTCTAGTACAGCTGACCCATTTCATTGATGAGGAAACTAAGGCCAAAAGAGGTGGTTGCACTCTATCCATCTAAAAAAATTGGCTAGTGTCAGAGCCACTAAATATGTTCAGGCATCCTGATTCTCAGAGAAAGGTTGTCTCTCACTTTTGACAATCTTCCCAAAGACGACATTATAATCATTTCAGTCTACTCAGTTTCACTGAGATATTTCATCCAAGGGGAGCTGAAGTCTCAGTGGATTGTGGGAAGTGCACGTAGTGGGATCTAAGGACACCAAAGGAATGAGTTCCCTAGCCAGAAGTTCTTTACCATATACAGATCAGGACTAAAAAAATTTCACATAAGATTAGCTTAGACACTACTAGTCTAGAAGTTTGCTTTTTAGATGTAGATACCTTTAAAGGGTACAGACTTATTTCATTTATTGTTCAAAAGTAAATTTAAATGGCTGAGGTTGTAGCTCAGTGGTAGAGCACTTGCCTAACATGTGTGAGGCACTGGGTTCGAGTCTCAGCACCACATATAAATAAATAATATAAAGGTTTTTTAAAAATCCCAAGATACAAAACAAGAAGAAGAAGAAAAAAAAAAGATCTATAGACAATGAAAAAAAATGTTTAAAAAAAGAAATTTAAACAGTTGGGCAGTGGATATACAAGTGTATGTTATAAAAGTCTATATTTTTTTGATTTTTTAAAACAAAACTCCCAAATTCTTCTATCTGAATTAGCACATTAGCCACTTTTCAAGACCTTCAGAGGCTGGAGCAAGAAAGCAGAGTGAAAAATTCAGAACTGAGGCACTGTCAAGAAAGAGTAACATCTCTTGGCAGAAGTAATATCTAAGAATTCCAACAACCCTTACCAAGAGTTCAGCTCGTGCCTGCTCCCCCTGTGCCCGGCGTCTCTTCTTTAAGTCTTTTACTCTTTTTAGATGGTCCAGTTGGTTTTGGATTTGTTCCTAAAGAAAGCAAAAGAGTTGGCAGACCTTAGTATAAGCCTGGCTACTTTTCTTATCACAAATGGAACCCACAGTCTTGATGCCAAGTCCCTGCTTAAAGCCTGTCCTCAGACTATACTGCCATGCACCAGAGAAAAGCCTAAGCTCAGGTGGCCACCAAAACTATCTTTTGACAATTTGTGTTTCTTAAACACTGAGTTACCCACCAGTCCCTGGAAGGATGCTGCATAGCTTTGTAGAAAGGTAACTAGACTGGGAAGGAGCTTAAAGTTCAATTATAGCTTTTCCACACAGGCACAGAGAAAATGACTTCTCTTATTTTCTTAATGGGTGACATAGGTAAACAACACCTTCCCAACATACAAGGAATTACCATGAGTGAGTGAAATGATATAACTGGAAGTTCCACAAATGTTACAAGATTAATTATACATGGATGCACTCACATTTAAACAGGGACATAATTGGGTATATATCCCTGCAGTCCTCAAAGTACAAAAAACACAAAACATCATGTATTCATTAAATGTCACCTAGAACTATTTCACGTTATACTTTATTTCCATGTTAGTTTAGCTGTCCAATGTGTGTTCAACAGTTCACAAAGGGTTTTTTAAGTCACATTTCACTTAATCTTCACAATAAATGTTATCTCCTGAGTCTGAGTGGCTAAATGATTTACTCAAGCAGGAAGAAACTCTGTTCTTTTCCATGAGCTTCTAGAACAGAAGGGTTAAAGTGAAGTGCTGGAGAAATACTCGTAAACCACGGAATGGGCACTGCTTCATGTACACAGTCAACGTCCAAATGTGTTTTGTCTGATATCGTGGAGCCGGTGGGAATACAAGTGTCTCATAAGCTTGTCGATGTGTACGTGTTTTTACGCACATCTTTTATACTGTCAAGAGAAGGCCTTCACAGGCCATCTTTATGCACAATGTGTGGGTGAGACAAGCTTACAGGGAAGGATGTGTGGGGGTGGGGAGACTTCTGTTTTCCTCGCCAGCTACAGGTTTTCTTCCCAAATCTGAGTGCAGAGGCTCTATAGCAGACGGAGAGGAAATGACGGCTGTGAACCACACGTCCGGCTCAGCCATTTTCTGGGCGGAAAAAAGGGAAGCCCCTTTGACTCTCCCCTCCCTTTGTCCGATTCGCGCTCCTACCCCTCCCCACTCTTCGCGCCGGACCCTCACCTTGAAGCCCTCCACCGCCTCCTCGAGCGGTAGCACGCTGTGGCCGCGATGCTCCCGGGAGCGGTCGCACACTACGCAAATGGGCATCTGGTCCTCCTCGCAGTACAGCTTCAGGGGCTCGCGATGCTTTTCACACACGCCCATCTCGCCGCCGGGCCCTGACGGTCGCTCGGTGCGCAGCTGCTTCACCAACTGGGTCACGTTGGCTAGATGCCGGTTGGGCCGCATGTGCCGCTGCGGGAAGGTCTCTCGGCACTGCGGACACGACACGTTAGTCTCCGCTGCGCCCCAGCAGCGGGCTAGGCACGCGCAACAGATGTTGTGGCCACAATCGAGCATCATGGGCTCGACGAAGTATTGCAGACACACCGGGCAAGTGGTCTCTTGCTGTAGGCACTCGGCCACGCTCCCGGAGGCCATAGCGGGGGCCCGCGGGGGCGCACGGGCATGGGCCCGGGCGCCGAGCTCTGCGCGGAGCCCCACTCTCCTGTGCTCTCTCTGGTTCTTTGCTCCTAGGCGGCGCGGAGAGGCTAGCTGGACGGACCGAGGGCGGCGCCTCTCGAGCCCAGATTCCAGACGTGCCCGCGCGCTGGAGTCTCCGGATGGCCAGGCCTTTCCTTGAGCGGTTGTGCTCCGCAGAGTGAGCGTAGGAATACTACCGTCCCACAAAGCTTTATAAGCTGGGGGGCGGGAGGGGCAGGAAGCGGGAGCCGGTGTCCAGGTTCTCAGGGCCAGGTGCGCTGGGCGCGTAAGACAACGTGGCCGCGTCCGAACGGATCCAGGCGGCCGCGTCTGCCCCACCCCGGCGCGAGCGGAAGAGGCGGCCCGGCAGGCGGGGCTTAGCCCGCGCCTCCAGCTCCCCGCCAGATTCCGTGGCCTCGGGGCTTGGCTGTTTCCTTCTGCAGAAGACTGAGAGGCCCAGCCACCTGCCCTTGAGTGGAACACGCCAGAACTGGAACCTCCAAGATCGGTCACACGAGCAGGTGGTGTCTGCTGTGCGCAGCGGTGACAGAATATCCCCTGCCAGCCGGGTCCCGGCCTACATCCAAGCTTCTGCGGCCGCACTGCTTGGACCACTAGTCTTTTGTTGGGTTTCCTTTTGGTGCCCAGGACTCAGCCCCTGTAAAAGAAAGATGGCTTTGTGTAGGTAATGGGAAGCTCAGACTTTGGGCTTCCCATGAGGCCCAGAGGATGGGAATAGCAGATAAGCCCCACCTGGTAAGTGAGACACTTTAGTAACACACCCAACTACAAGCACTCAGGATTCTTAGAAAAAGAAATGTTTAATTGTCACACAGTAATATTTCTGTAGGTCAGAAACAGGCCAGTGCATTTCTTCTACTTTCCAGTCAGATTGGTTTTCCGATCTAAGCCTCGGTTTTTTTCTCCTCCGGAATGGGAATGATAACTATATCCTCACAAGGAGGTAGACTTTGTTTTATTTTGAACTAAGAGGATGTTGATCCATTACTTTCATTGAAATTATAATAAAATATCCAGTGCATTGGGTTGTTGTATTGAATAGAACCTAAAAAATACTCATTTCTTTCTGTAGAGAAACATTGAATGTCCTGTGATTATAGTTGCGAAAATCCATTCTCTTATCCAGTAGACGTCCTACTCTTACATTGCCCCCCCCCAATCCCTTAGTTGGTATTTCCTACTTTCCTTGGGGATTTTCTTAGTATTGTTCTTTTATCTGAGCAAGAGGAGCTTCTCCTTCCCAAACATCACTTAAGGGGATTCCACTCTGGTCCTCCTACCTATGGGGCAAGAAATCCAGGCATTGAATGGACTAGCCAACCCCAAGCCTACCTTTCCCTCTGAATCATACTCTTGAGTACCCAGTGTTGAAACCTCAAGTGTAAATCACCTTAGAGCATTTCAGTAAAATGCCAGGCCACATCAAAGTTTTATCCTGGTTTGAAATTGGGTCACAATTGAAATTTGGAGAAATTAAGTGTATTTCTACTCTGATTTACTCTGAAAAGAAGTAATAAAATGTCAAAACAGTCTATAAATACAAAAGATATGATGGTAGATAAGGCTACCTATCATATCCTTATTTTAGGAACACAGGCCTGGAGATTGACTTTGTTTTTTAGGATTGATTGTGTAGTCCTGCTTCCCCACATGTTGAAGTTTGAGCATTAAAGAAGCACACTGAGGCAAGCATATGAAGCAGGGTTTATTTAAAAAGGGGTAACATAGACTTCTGTCCAGAAGGAAGAAGGGGCCCCTTA